>NW_017673375.1:63567-123407 GCF_001879085.1 Nicotiana attenuata
AGCTGCCCCTCTTTACCCGGGAAGGATGAAAGACTTGTCGGGTAAAGATATGATGGCCAATTTGACCGAACGAAACAAGTTGAAGAGTTTTGACCGAACTCTGGTTCCTGAGCTGCCTACATATCCCTGGTCTTACAGGAATCAGGCCATATGTAGTTCAGGATCCGTCGGCGGAACATGCCGATGGAGATTTTCGAAAAACGGACGCGATGTGCAGGTCGGGAAAGATGGTCAGAATCTAATAGGCTGCGGGAACTGGAGCGGGATCGCTCTTGCTGAGACGGCCGTTGCTAGCCAGTTCACCTACAAATGAGCAATACGAACATATATTGTGAATAAATTTAAACGTGTTGCAAGCTCCCGTTGAACTATGAATGTTGTCTTTGGACGGTTAGGATAACGTCCTCAGACCATGACGTCCTGGGCCATGAAGCGTATAATAAAGGATTCGCAGGCTATGAAATGATGTTCTCGGGCTATGAGAATGATGCCTCCGAACTATGATACCTTTGAATAATGATATGCGAAAGAGAAATGGGGTCCTCAGGCCATGAGATGGCATTCTCGGGATATGAAAATTGGCCTCCGAACAATGACGCTTTTGGAAAGTTTGGCAATCTTTCAGCCCATGAAATGCAGGATTTGGCAATCTTTCAGCCGATGCCAGACTTAAATGAAGTGGCGATATTTCATCCGTGCAAAATTTAAATGAAGTGGCGATATTTCAGCCGATGCGGAATGTAAATACAAATGGCAATCTTTCAGCCGATGTAGGACGAAGTGGCGATATTTTCAGCCGATGCGAAATTTAAATGAAGTGGCGATATTTCAGCCAATGCGGAATTTAAATAAAGGTGGCGATATTTCAGCCACGCAGATGGAGGTAGAGCTTAACCTCGAGGCACACCATTAGGACTAACAATCTCCCGAATATAGATCTCAGCTAACCTCTCAGAAGAATAGGAGACTGCCACAGGAATGAAATGTGCTGACTTGGTCAGCCTATCAACAATAACCCACACTGCATCGAACTTCCTTTGAGTCCGCGGGAGTCCAATAACGAAGTCCATAGTTATCCGCTCCCACTTCCATTCAAGAATCTCAATCTTCTGAAATAGACCACCAGGTCTCTGATGCTCGTACTTTACCTGCTGACAATTCAAACACCGAGCTACATAGGCAACAATGTCCTTCTTCGTCCTCCTCCACCAATAATGCTGTCGCAAAGCCTGATACATCTTAGAGTGCCCGGATGAATAGAGTATCGGGAACTATGGGCCTCCTCTAGAATCAACTCGCGAAGCCCACCCACATTAGGCACACAAATGCGACCCTGCATCCTTAAGACTCCATCATCTCCAACTGTAACCTGCTTGGCACCTCCGTGCCACACTGTGTCCCTAAGAACACACAAATGAGGATCATCATACTGCCGATCTCGGATGCGCTCAAATAATGAAGAACGAGCGACTGTGCAAGCTAACACACGGCTGGGCTCAGACACATCCAACCTCACGAACTGATTGGCCAAAGCCTGAACATCCAAAGCAAGCGGTCTCTCACCGACCAAAATATACGCAAGACTGCCCATACTGGCTGACTTTCTACTCAAAGCATCGACCACCATATTTGCCTTCCCCGGTTGATATAAGATGGTGATATCATAGTCTTTCAACAGCTCCAACCACCTCCTCTGCCTCAAATTTAGTTCCTTCTGCTTGAACAAATACTGCAGACTCTTGTGATCCGTGAACACCTCACATGACACGCCATACAAATAGTGCCTCCAAATCTTGAGCGTGTGAACAATGCTGCTAACTCCAAATCATGAACTGGGTAATTCTTCTCATGAATCTTCAACTGCCGCAAAGCATAAGCAATGACCTTGTCATCCTGCATCAACACCGCACCAAGTCTAATATGAGATGTGTCACAATAAACTGTATATTCCGTGAACCTGTGGGCAAAACCAACACTGGTGTCGTAGTCAAAGCCGTCTTGAGCTTCTGAAAGCTCGCCTCACACTCGTCTGACCACCTGAACTAGGCACCCTTCTGGGTCAGCCTGGTCATCGGGGCTGCAACAGATGAAAACCTCTCCATAAATCGACGGTAATAGCCCACCAAACCCAAGAAACTCCGAATCTCTATAGCCGATGTGGGTCGAGGCCAGTTCTTGACTGCCTCTATCTTCTTCGGATCCACTTAAATACCCTCTGCTGAGACAACGTGGCCCAAGAATGAAGCTGAACTCAACCAAATCTCGCACTTTGAAAAGTTAGCGTACAACTGACTATCCTTCAGAGTCTGAAGAATGACTCAAAGATGCTGCTCGTGTTCCTCCCGGTTGCGGGAATAGATCAAAATATCGTCAATGAAGACAATCACGAAGGAATCCAAATAAGGCATGAACACTCGGTTCATCAAATCCATGAATGTTGCTAGGGCATTTGTTAATCCTAATGACATCACCAAGAACTCATAATGCCCGTACCGAGTGCGGAAATCTATCTTAGGGACATCGGATGCCCTAATCCTCAACTGATGGTAGCCAGATCTCAAGTCGATCTTAGAAAACACTTGGGCACCCTGAAGCTGGTCAATCAAATCATCAATCCTCGGCAATGGGTACTTATTCTTGATTGTGACCATGTTCAATTGCCGGTAATCTATACACATCCTCATCGATCCGTCCTTCTTGTTAACAAACAACACCGGTGCACCCCAAGCCGATACACTAGGCCTAATAAAGCCCTTATCAAGAAAGTCTTGCAACTGCTCCTTCAATTCTTTCAACTCAGGTGGGGCCATACGATACGGCGGAATAAAAATGGGCTGAGTGTCCGGAGCCAAATCAATGCAGAAGTCAATATCCATGTCGGGTGGCATGCCCGGTAGGTATGAAGGAAATACCTTAGGAAACTCATGAACAACAGGCACAGAATCCATAGAAGGAACCTCGGCACTAGAATCACGAACATACGCCAAATAGGCCAAACATCCCTTATCAACCATACGCTGAGCCTTCATATATGAGATAACCCTACCGGTAGAATGACCAGGAGTCCCTCTCCACTCTAGACGAGGTTAACCCGGTAAGGCTAAGGTCACAGTCTTGGCATGACAGTCCAAGATAGCATGGTAAGGTGATAACCAGTCCATCCCCAATATGACATCAAAATCAACCATATCCAAAAGTAACAAATCTACTCGAGTCTCAAGACCCACAATCACAACTATAAAGGAATGATGGATACGATCTACCACAATAGAATCACCCACCGATGTAGACACATATACAGGAGCACTCAAAGAATCACTAGGCACGACCAGATACGGTGCAAAATAAGATGACACATAGGAGTATGTAGATCCCGGATCAAATAGAACTGAAGCATCTCTACTACAAACCAGAACAGTACCTGTGATAACCGCATCGGAGGCCTCAGCCTCAAGTCTAGCTGGAAGAGTATAACATCGAGGCTGGGCCCCACCACTTTGAACTACATCTCTAGGACGGCCTCCTGTTGGCTAGCCTCCACCTCTAGCGGCCTGACCTCCTCTAATACCCCTACCTCTACCTCTAGCACCTCTAGATCCCCTTTTAGCTGTCTGAGCGAGCGGTGGAACACTCGGTGCCAGAACCATGGCACGGGAACCCTGATGCTGAGAGCTGCTCGGTGCTCGAGGGCAAAATCTGGCGATATGCCTCGTATCGCCACAAGTATAACAAGCCCTCGGCTGTTGAGACTGCTGACCTTGATAGCCTGAATGACCACCCCGAAAACTCTGGAGTGGCAGTGCACTGATAGGAGCTGGTGGTGCACTGTAGGACTGTTGATCAGAATACTGCGTATGAGAACCACGGACACCGGGAGCACCGTGAGAAGCCTGAAGTGCTGAATGAAATGGCCTGGGAGGATGGCCCCTGCCAAAAGAATCTCTGCCTCCAGATGAGGCACCGCTGAACCTGCCCGAATGACGAGGCCTCTTGTTACACCCCTGGTCACTCCCCTGTGATAGAACCATCTCCACTCTCCTGGCCACATTGGCCGCATCCTGAAAAGAAATCTCGCTCCCATCTCCTTAGCCATTTGGCAATCGAATAGGTTGAACGAGTCCCTCAATGAACCTCCTCACTCTCTCTCTCTCTTAGTGGGAAGTATAAGAAGAGCATGACGGGCCAAGTCAATGAATCTGGTATCGTACTAATTGACAGTCATAGAACCCTGGTGGAGACGCTCAAACTGCCTCCGATAGTTCTCCCTCTGGGTGACAGGAAGAAACTTCTCCAAAAATAGCTGAGAGAACTGATCCCAAGTCAAGCTGGTGACCCAGCTAGTCTAGCCAAACAATAATCTCTCCACCAAGTCTTGGCAGATCCAAACAAACAAAAAGCAGCAAAGTCGACCCCATTGGTCTCTACTATCCCCATGTTTCGAAGAACCTCATGACAGCTGTCCAAATAATCCTGGGGATCCTCAGAAGATGTACTACCAAAAGTAGTAGTGAACAACTTGGTGAACCTATCCGACCTCCACAAAGCATCGACAGACATAGCTGCTCCCTCACCGGTCTGAGCTACCACACCGGGCTGAACTGCTCCAACTTGCTGAGCTGCTAGAGTCTTAAACTGGGTAGCCATCTGCTCCGGAGTGCGGGTAGCGGGAGTCTGTGCTCCTCCCCCAGCCTGAGAGACAGCTGGTGTTACAGGAAGTAAGCTTGCCCGAGTGACACTCTCCATAAGGCCCACTAGACGGACAAGAGTATCCTGGAGTATTGGGTAGCAATGAACCCCTTTGGGACCTGAGCTAGTCCTACTGGAACTGTCTGGGCTGGAACCTTATCGTCAAACTCAACCTGAGGCTCCGCTGCTAGTGCTGTTGCTCTGCCCCTAGCACGACCTCGGCCTCGCCCTCCGCCCCTCGTAGATGTCGCTGGGGGCTCAGGCTACTGATCAGCGGATGAAGAAGCGCATGTTCTCGTCATCTGCAAAATAACAGAGTAGAAGTTCAATTAGCATTGAGAAACCAGATCGCACGATAGGAAAGAATAGATGTGAAGTTTTTCCTAACTCTGTAGACTTTGGGGGATAAATACAAACGTCTCCATACCGATCCCTCAAACTCTACTAAGCTTGTCCATGAATTGTGAGACCTAAGCAACCTAGAGCTCTAATACCAACTTGTCACGGCCCAGATTTCCCACCCTCAGAGTCGTGATGGCGCCTACTAGTAGAAGCTAGGCAAGCCAACTATTCTGATTAAATTACCTTTTTCAAGTTTTAATTCTTTAACAATTTCAAAACAACATAACAAAAGCAGTGGAAATAATAATAACAAAAATAATACGGAAGACGAAATCTAATAGTTTAGATTAACATAAACTGCGGAAGTCTAAGTACAACTCTACCCAGAATTTGGTGCCACAATGACACAGACCATCTATGAGTACTACAAATAAAGTCTGAATAGAAATACACGAATCTGTCTCTGAATTAGTAAAAATAGAAATGAACTGATAGAAGGAGACGCCAAGGCCCGCGGCGCCGGCAGGACTACCTCGGGTCGCCTGATGAACTGGAAGCAGCAACCTCACCGTGGACAAAAAGCTGCAGCACCGAGATCTGCACACAGTCCCAAGTGTAGTATCAGCACAACCGACCCCATGTGCTGGTAAGTGTCTAGCCTAACCTCGTCGAAGTAGTGAAGGCTAGGAATAGACTACCAAATAAACCTGTGCAGTTAAATCATATACATCGGAAAAATAAAGGTAGAAATATACAGGTAAGTATAGGAGGGGGAAAACATGCTGCGGGGAAATCAAGTAACAATAGAAAACCATTAAATAAATGTAAAGAATACCATAACTAAATTATCAGCAAGAATCAGAAAAATCAAAGATAAGTGCATGACATCACCCTTCGTGCTTTTACTCTCGTCCTCCCCATATGAATCAATATAATCGGCACGGCATCACCCTTCGTGCTTTTACCTCACATAATCATGGCACGAAATTATCCTTCATTCATTATCACTCATATCATGGCACAACATTGTACATCGTGCGGCACGGAATCACCCTTCGTGCTTTTATCTCACAATATCAGCACGGCATCACCCTTCTTGCATTAACACTCTCTCACAAATATCATGCACGGCATCAACCTTCGTGCTTTTACACTCTTCTTCATCCAAGCAACAATCACAAGCAATTTGGGCAAGAGAATCAATAATATCACAATAAAACCCCAGCAAGGAAACAATAGCATAACAACAATATCCCGGCAAGGGAAACAATATCATGAGTAATAATATCCCTGCAAGGGAGATAATATCAAAAGCAATAATATCCCGGTTAGGGAGACAATATCATAAGCCTCTTCTCTTTTCCACAATTACATCACAACTCAATTCGCATCTTGAACCAACGCTCTAAAATGTTCAATTACCAATAATACTTCCACAACCCTTGTTCAACAATAGAAATCGTCATAAAAAGCATGAACAATACGAAACGGAGTCATATTAACCATACTATAAGACTGACGGGCATACTTGACACCGACGTATAGATACTCGTCACCATGCCTATACGTCGTACTCAACAATTAACACATAGCAAATAAGACACAACTCCTAATCCCTCAAGCTAAGGTTAGACCAAACACTTACCTCGATGCCACGAACACAATTCAAGCCTCAACTACCGCTTTACCTCCCGATTCCACTTCCAATTTGCTTGTATCAAGTCACAATTTACTTAACGATATCAATAAATGCTAAATGAATCAATTCTAATGCATGAAAATAGGTTTTCAAAAGATTTTCCCAAAAAGTCAAAAATCGACCCCGGGCCCACATGGTCAAAACCCGAGGTTTGAACCAAAACCCGATTGCCCATTCACCCACGAACCCAAATATATAATTTATTTTTAAATCGGACCTCAAATCGAGGTCTAAATCCGCAAAATTTAAAAATCCTAAGTTCTACCCAAAACACCCAATTTCCCCCACGAAATCCCTTGATTTTGAGTTGAAATCATGTGAAAAGATGTTATATATTAAAGAAAACGAATTAGAAATGACTTACAATTGATTTGGAGAGTGTAGGTTTTGAGAAGGTTTGAAAAATGCGTCTAAGTCCAAATTAACTGGTCTCAAATGTCGCAATTGCGACCAGTTGTGAACCCCTTCAGGACCTGATACCTTTACAAATGCGAAGAATATGTCGCATTTGCGACCATGAAAAAAATCCTGTCACATTCGCATTTGCGAGGGACCAGCCACATCTGCGACTCCTACTTCCTTCACAATTGCTGAGGAATCGTCGCATTTGCGAAAGCTAAGGATTTCGGAGGCCTTCGCATTTGCGAAGAAATGCTCGCAATTGCGAGCAAGGCTGGCCAGGGTTTACTTCGCAATTGCGAAGAGCCCCTCGAAATTCCCAAGCTCACAGACTTTGCATTTGCGATCCCTGATCTCGCAATTGCGAGATCAGAGGCCAGCACCAGACCTGCAACCTACAACATTTTTTCCTAAGTCTAAAGTCACTCCGTGGCCTATCCAAAACTCATCCGAGCCCTCGGGGCTTCCAAACCAAACATGCACGCAAGTCCAAAAACATCATACGGACTTGCTCGTGCGATCAAATCATCAAAATAACATCAACAACTATGAATCAAACCCCGAATTAATGAAATCACTCAAGAACATCAAAATTTCAAATTTCTCAACTATAGGTCCATTTTATACCAAACCAATTCCGATCTTTACCAAATTTTACAGATTCAACTTAATCATTATATTAAACTTGTACCGGGCTCCGGAACCAAGATACGGGCCCGATACCATCAAGAAAATGCATCAATTCACTTCTAAAAATCATTATGTTTTCCTAGAAAACAATTTTCATTAAAAATTCATTTCTCGGGCTTGGGACCTCGGAATTCGATTCCGGGCATACGCCTAAGTCCAATATTTTACTACGGAACCTACGAGACCGTCGGATCACGGGTCCGGGTCCGTTTACCAAGAATATTGACCAAAGTTAACTTTATTCAATTTTAAAAGCCAATTTCCATATTTTACTTAGTTTTCACATAAAAAAATTTCGGAAATGCGCCAGGAGTGCGCACGCAGATCGAGGTGGAACAAAAAGAGGTTTTTAAGGCCTCGGAATATAGAATTTACTTTCAAAACGAGTGATGACCTTTTGGGTCATCACATCCTCCACCTCTAAAACAACCGTTCTTCCTCGAACGAGCATAGAAAAAAAGTACCTGAGTCGGGGAAAAGATGGGGGTATCGGCTCCGCATATCGGACTCGGACTCCCAGGTAGCTGCCTCGGCAGGCTGACCTCTCCACTGAACACGAACTGAAGGGAACTTCTTCGATCTCAACTGACGAACCTGCCGGTCTAGAATAGCTACCGGCTCTTCCTTATAGGATAAGTCTTTGTCCAACTGGATAGTGCTGAAGTCTAACACGTGGGATGGATCGCCGTGATACTTCAAAGCATGGACACATGAAACACTAGATGCATGGCTGATAAACTCGGCGGCAACGCAAGTCTGTAAGCCACCTCTCCCACTCGATCAAGAATCTCAAAGGGGCCAATGAATCTAGGGCTAAGCTTGCCCCTCTTCCCAAATCTCATCACGCCCTTCATAGGCAACACCCGAAGCAATACCCGCTCGCCAACCATGAATGCCACATCATAAACCTTACGGTCGGCATAACTTTTTTCCCTGTACTGAACACAAAGTTGAATGATTTTTATGGTGTAGAATCCTCCGGCCCATCTTTCTGATTTGTTATATGGTGTCACCCACAGTTGATACATTGTATAAGCCGCTCGAAATTGAGGGTAGTCATCGTACGATAGCAAAGACATGGCTGATCGACTATGTATTAATCCACAAGATACATCATTGCAATCTTTTGTTTTCTTATTAGGAATTACAATCAACATTTGAGCTGGTTCAAGTCCCATTTGTGTGTTACCATCAAAGCGATTTTTAGGTAATGAACACAAAGTTAAATGACTTTTACGTAACAGAATAAAGAAAAATAACTTCTGGCTAATGAACACAAAGTTGAATGACCACCCATAAAATTTACTCATACTCTTTTACAACTTCAAACTTTTAAGTACTCATTATTTTCAAATATCAACCAATATTATCCAAACGCCTATAGCGAGCAGAACTAGCAAAAATATAAATACAACAGTATAAACAAACTCAACCAAAAATATGTTTGCATTACCCTAGCTAGTGCCTTCTCATCACAGTCTTATGAGTTAAGCTTTTCACTATTAACCACATTGACAAGAACTTAGATGTCCATGGCCACAACAAAGAGCAGCAACGGGCGGGTCGGGTCGGATATGGTTCGGGTCGAAAACGGATAAATTATCCGATCCGATCCATATTTAATACGGATAAAAAACGGGTTAACCACGGATAATATGGGTTACCCATATTATCCATGACTTCTTGTATATGATCAGTTTTGGGAGAATTCTTAGTTTCCCTAACTTGAGGAACCCCCAATTTGAGGCTTTACAAATGTAAAAGTTAGACTCATTGGTTATCCATTGGTTACTCATTGGTTATCCATTTTCTAAATGGATAATATGGTTCTTATCTATATTTGACCCGTTTTTAAAAAGTTCATTATCCAACCTATTTTTTAGTGGATAATATGGGTGGTTATTAGTTTTCTTTGAACCATTTTGCCACCCCTAGCCACAACTCATGGATCGGCATTTCCATATACATATGAATTAGCATGGTTCAGTAAAAAAAAAACACACGTAATTGTATACACCCCACAAGAATTACAAGATAATTCTGACATGCATTTCTTAATATATAGGCTAGATAAAAATTAAGTTATACTTCATGTGCCTAACAAACCTAGCTGAACCATATACATGGAACTCGATCCGACTCAAGTGAAGGGAGGAGCACAACTGCAAGAATATATTCAAGTGGAAGTGTTTGTCTGAAAACGTGTCAACCAATCAAGAGCCTGTTTGGATATAAGAATTTTTTCATATTTTTTCGATATTTTTTTACTTTTTTTCGAAATTAGTATTTGACCATAAAATTCTAATTTTCACTTGAAGATGAATTTTAGAATTTTTCAAAAATTTGAAAAACTCCAAAAAGTTGTTTTTCAACATTTTTACTTAGATCACTCACAAAACTTCAAAAACAACCCAAACTTATATTCATGTTCAAACACAACTCTAATTTTCAAATACAAT
This sequence comes from Nicotiana attenuata, assembly GCF_001879085.1. Lineage (NCBI taxonomy): Eukaryota > Viridiplantae > Streptophyta > Magnoliopsida > Solanales > Solanaceae > Nicotiana > Nicotiana attenuata. The sequence continues at coordinate 73,843 of NW_017673375.1, forward strand.
TTTCACTTGAAATATTTTTTCCTTTTTTTTTTTTTAATTTTACCATTCTTATGTCCAAACGCCCACTAATAATAGTAACTGTTTATACTTATCGATGTGCATGAAAATACATCACTGCGTCCAAGGCCATACTGTGGATTTTTACATGTTGTAAAACATTTTAATCCTATGGTGCGAAAAAGAGTGTACATTACGTACATTCTAAGTGTCACAAAAAGCAATTGCACCCTAGCAGCAAAGCGAACCATTAGAACGAAAGTTATTATTGCAGCCCTTCTCAGCCAGTGATTTGTTCGGCCTAAGATTCTCTCTCTTATTTAACGAATCGTACCGGCAATTTACTCTTTCTATTGGAAGTAGGACTTACGACACATGCAATAGAAATTAAACTAGCTAAGAAAACCAAAGCCTTTACCACAAGCATACAAAGAGACGACACGATGATGATTACATGATATTTATTATAGTAATACAGGGGTATTTTTTTTTTTTATTAAACACACACACACAAAAAAAAGGTCATGAAATTAACAACTGTTATGAAATATTATTTTGTAATGGATGTCTATAACTCCTAAAGAATTTACTCCCACTATTCTTCTCCATTAAGCAGATAACTTCCACTACTTCTCACCATTATAGTTGTAACTCCCACACCTCCATAACCTCCCCATGATCTTTCCCCATGATCTCAATAGTTAATACCATATTTATGATATCCCTTTGTATACCTCAATGTCCTCCTATAAATAAAGAGTTTGGACATCACATTGTACACAATTGAATACACGGAAGAAATAGATTCTCTTCTCTCTTTCTCTCTACATTGTTGTCTATCTTTTTATTTTATATTATTACTTTGATCTAAGTTTTGTAACATGTTATCAGCACGAACCTTTAATCAACCTAGAAGATATGAATGGTCGACAACCTTGAACCAATTTGGTCGAACCAATGGAAATATGGGCATTATTAAGTATGCCATATTAATGTTTAATTTGCCTATATTGTCCGGGGAGTATAATTTTTTAATTATACCATAAATTTTGTATTTAGATATGTTAAAATTTAAAATTTGTAGTTGCTTTATTTAGAAAAACTAAGCTTCGATTTTAAGTTTTCATGCTCGTATGGCTGTATATGTCCACTAACTTTGTTCCTAGTTCTAAGATTGATCTTATACAATTATAACATCATGCAATCATTGATTTTCCATGATATTAAAAGATCTTTGTGAAACATTAAAAAGCATTCTGGTCATGTTGTGTATTAACGAGGACCTTTAAGATCGATGGCCTAATCTAATTAGATGCAACATTTTTATGCTGATAATTGACAAAGTGATATCATTATGTTTTACTAGCCTATTTTGACATCATTTGTATTAAAACAGAATATGCTAGCAATAGTTATTACTTAAGATTATTTGCTTTTTTAAGTTAAGTATATTTAGTTATGTGTTTCAATTCTTGTGTGCATTTTATTTAATCATCATGCACTAGTTTGCAGTAATACATCGCATAGTAATAACGCTACATGGTGACTCTCTTATTGACATGTTGATATGTAGGATACTAGTACACGAGTTTGTACTCTATCATATTTTTATTGATAATAGTTCTTATCATTTCTATTTACTTATTTTTTATGATAGATTATACTATGTTGCTACATAAAATTATATTCCATTCCCTGATGTGAATCAGACCATTTGTGATAAACATTATATAAGGATAAGACGGTGGTTCAAGTCCCAACGCACCATGAGGGTAAGACATCGGATTTTGAGTCCTGATGATCCATGATTGTAAAAGTTGGGTTCGAGTCCCAACTCATTATGGCCTGACATGTCTTTATATGGGTCAGGCATTGGGTTTGAGTTCCAATGCACCATATGGATGACATAGTGATGACTAAAGAAAAATAATGTATTTTTCATGAAAAAACATGAATCTTGTCCCACTTGATTTGCACCATTCTTGAAGTGAATGTGGTAGCAATGCATAATAAGTAAATGAAAACAATTGGTTGACCAATGAAAATGAGCGTGACATTGATCAAATAATAATAGTCATCATTATGGTAATTGTAAAAATGAGAACAATAAGGGTTCTCGAAGTAATCCTTCAATAGGTGAAGGAAATATTTACCATCAAATTGGTATGAAAAATTTATAAAGCACGTCGCGATAATTATACTCCATTTTTGAAGAGAATGTGATGATGATAGGCTATAATTACGTATTTTAGTCGATTATTACACTCTAATTTACTGCACTTTAATTGAGTTTGAGCTTTAACCGCTAGTGTTTTGCACTAATTGTATGTTTTATGCCTTGTAGGAGTGATTCCGAGCTATATAGATGTTATGGAATGAATTCAAGTGATTTGGAGCTTTAATGTTTGAGCAAAAGTTCAAGGAATTAAGCCGGGATCGTGTTTTGGGGTCAACGGATGATAGTTAGAGCGAACGAAGACTCCAGTAGGCAGATTGCGCACTGTCTAGTAAAATAGATATAACTTTTTTCTCAGAACTCCATTTTGGCTCCACAATATATGGTTGGAAAGTTAACTCAAAGGGCTATAACTTTCATGTTTTACGTTTTTTCAAATTCGGAACGGAACAGGGTAAAAAATGCTCAGATGCGCGGCCGCGCTAGTTTTAGCGCGCCCAGAAACAGAAAGTCAGCCAACTAGCGCGGCCAGATGCGCGGTCAAATGCGCTGCAGCGCTAGTTAAGCCCGGTAATAGTGTCCTTTTTCACATTGGAGAAGGTATAATTGTTTGGGCCCAACCCTACTTGGTATATATACATAGGAGAACATTTTTGAGAGCAATTTTTGACCAAGGAAGAGCACAGAGCCGCCGTGGAGGCCGGGTATCATCTTTTCTTCCACCAACTTAGTCTTTTTATGTTTCTTTGTATGATTTGTTGCTTTGCTACTATGTCTATGTGGATCTAAACTTCACGTTCTAGGGTTGTGGTTCTTTCATGACTATTGTTATTCGGATATTAATTTTGATTTCTTAGTTTATCATATTGGTTTATTTATTCAATCCTGCACTTAATTATTTGATTGCTTGATCACCAATTGAATACTATCTACGAATCATGAATTGAACTCGAAAGTGGGAATTCTAGATTGCATATAGGATTGAGTAGAGCAAGTTCTTGAACCTGGGCATCGGGGAACGGATTCGCGGTTAGGATAGACATATACCTAATTGCCTTGCTTGGTTAATTTACAGGAATTATAAATGCGTTCTTGTTAGTTCTAATTCCATAGACATATAGGAGTTAGGTTAGCTTGAATAGGCGAGTAAGAACTCGGCAGATTCTTATGTGCAATATTAACCATGTTAACCAACAAACTAGATAAATTAATTAGACAATTCAATTGAAGAATACAATAGGAATGTTAGATAGCCCATAACCCTAGATTGTTTTCATTACATTGATATCATAAAAATCTGCTCTTTCTCTGTTTAAAGTTCATTATTTATATTTCTTTATTTAATTAATTTAGAATCAAATATTTCTAGGTTTAATTCTTGTATAGATAATTAGGATAGTCTAATTTAGTTAATAGTTAATCACAAGTCCTCGTGGGAACGATACTCTACTCACTACTTTATTACTTGACGATCACGTGCACTTGCGTGAGTGTTGTTTGCTCAAAAGTTATCACATATCTTATGAGTATAAAATAATATAAATAAATCACGGGAAAATCATAGCAAATCGTAATAATCCATTGGACCAAGCGAAGAACATGGAAACAAGTACTCAAGGTTAGGGGGAGAAACATTAAAAGCCTTTATTGATAATATTGGTTTGGTCTACCTCTCCATGAAGAGGTTCAGAGCCTTACAATGGTGTTTTCGCTTCCCATAAGATGGGTATGTTTTTCTCTTCTCTCTCTTTCTTGTCAATAGTGGTGAAGAAGCAGCCTCCTTTCTAGGGCTTCTACTCTTAGTATTTATAGATGTGAGCTTCGTGAGCTGGCAATAAATGGACGTGGCCACGCTGAGGTTCTGTCCCCATGGGGGAATGAATGGGCCGTGCCCTCGTAGATTAAATCAGACAAGAGTCGAATCCTGTTATGAATAAGTGGCCATACCACTTATTAATCATGGATTAACTCAAGACGAGATTAACTCCGTTAATTACCGTGAGATCGGATTTTGACCCATACAGATATGGGTTATTATCTTCTTCCATAAGAGTGTTACTCCGTTCCGGTGGGATGTTCGATGGTTTGGTTACTGTCCATAATACAAAATGCTAGAGAGAAGTCAGAGTTTCATTCTCTAAAGTGTAAGCAGTATAACTGCACTAACTGTTTCTATTAAGTAATTTGATAACATAAAAGAGAAATGCAGTAAACAATAGTATGGTATAGTAAGTGAAAACATACTAATCGTGCGAATTGTTTTCTATTGCTAGTGTATATAACTCAAATTTTTTACTATATAGTTATCTTAATTATTCAAAGAAGTTAAATTGTACACTTTAACACTATAATTGATTTTTTACACCATTAATGTAATTTAATCTGTTATGACAAGATACTTATCATTTATTATAAGATACTAATTAATATAATCAAATAGATTTACTTGTAATTATTATTTGAATAGCATTATTATATAAATAATTTTTACATCATCATTACATAGACCTTTCAAAACAATCACTTGAGTTAGGCATAAGTCACTTTTCGACGCAATTATTTTAACAGTAGCTTCAAGTCACTTGATTTAGCCAGCATATAAATGATCACCAATAACACCACCTCATGCACACGATGTCTTTTTTTACTATCAGTGTAAATTAGAATCCAAAAAATTATCGAAAATATGATTTTGAAAAAATAGATTTTCAAGGTCAAACATTTCCTACGAATACACTTGTTTACTAAGGTATAGCACATTAAAAAGTGGAAGAATGATTTTGCCACTTCTCTCTTTAGAATCAATAAAAATATCTCGTTATTTTCAGGATTTTGCGTCAATTGTCCTTGATGGTCACCATATTGATCGAGTTTGAAAGAGCCATTTGATAGTTGAAACTCATATGTATGGGTGGTCTTTTTTGTAACAAAGTTTAAAAAATTACAAAAGTAAATATTTTTTGGGGTGATATTTAACTTTTGACCCCGCTTGTTTATGGTCAGAACTTCAAGAAATTAAAAGTGTTGCCAATTGAATAAGCGAACAACGACACTTTTTAAACTTGAAATTTTGACCACGAGTCAAGTGAGAACAGAAATTTAAACCATCCACTTTGAAAACTATTTGTATACTTCACGCAACAAAGTTAGTCTTCCAACGAACCCAATAATCAATCTCGGGACTGGCTAGATGTCCACTCTTCTCTCCATTTGCTTTCCAATTCACAAACCCAATGCACTAGAATGAGCATTGGATGCATTTGCCCATGATGGTTAATTGGAATTAACAAAATATTATTGGCAGTGAAGATTTGCACTAAAACATCTGTTTGGTAACCAAGGAGGATTAAACATTGAAGTTACGGAAAAGGGTTAGACGTGTTCCTCTACTATAAGAAATTAGTTATAAGTAACCTCCGTTATACTATTCGAAGATTTTTGCCCCTGCCATTACCCATTTAAATATATCTACCCCTCTATCTAACGGACCCATTCTGATAGACATGTGGCAGCATTTTTGTCATGACCCGGATTCCCACCACGGGAGTCGTGATGGCGCCTACTAGTACAAGCTAGGCAAGCCAATTAATTTTACAATTTACCTTTTTACTCGTTTTATATTCATTAGCAATTTTAATGGTAATAATAACATCTAAACAGTGAAATTTTACATAAGCGGAAGAAAGAAGCCATAAGCTATCTGAACATGAATATCTAATACAACTGTTTGAACCTCGACTACCCAGAACTGGTGTCACAGTATCACAGACGGTCTAAGATTTACTACATACAAAGTCTGAAAAAAATATCAATACACTGTTTCTGAATATAAGGAAAATGAAATAGGAAATAAGGATAGAGGAGACGCCAGGGCCTGCGGACGCCTGCAGGTCTACCTTGGATCTCCGTGTGAACTGAAAATAGCCTCCAATCCACGGGCCGAAGTCAACAGCACTGGCATCTGCACAAAAGAGTGCAGAGTGTAGCATCAGCACAACCAACCCCATCTGCTGGTAAGTGCCTAGCCTAACCTCGGCGAGGTAGTGATGAGGCTAGACTAGACTACCACATAAACCTGTGCAGTTCAAATATATATACAGCGGAAAAGAAATTCATAAATAACCGGTCAAAATGGGAGGGGGAGCATGCTGTGGGGGAGATAACAAATTCGAATAGAAAGACATAAAATAACAAAAGATCAGAAATCAATAAATGCATGGCATCACCCTTCGTGCTTTTACTCTCGTCCTCATCAAGGCAATCATATAATAAAAAAAATATGCACATCATCAACCTTCGTGCTTTTACTCTCTTTCCTCACCAGATAATCAATAATGTCGGCACAGAATGGTACATCGTGCGGCATGGCATCACCCTTCGTGCTTTACACTCTTTCCTCACAATGATACACGGCATCACCCTTCGTGCTTTATACACTTTCCTCACAAAACAAACAATGCACGGCATCACCCTAACGCTCTTCCTCACCCAAACAATAATCACAAAAGATAGGGCACGGGAAAAAATGAAATTGCAATAAAGATCCCGGCAAGGGAACAACATTTCAACAAATAAACCCCTGCAGGGAACAACATCAATAATATCGATATCCCGGCAAGGGAGATAACAAATAAATCAACAATAGCCCGGCAAGGGTGTCAACATAATAACTTCTTTTCTTTCTCACTTTTACTTCACAATTTACTTCAGAACTCGAGCCAATGCTCTAGAGATTCAATTATCACTTACACTTTCACAAGTCGTTACATGACTTGAGCCAATGCTCCTCAATGTTCATAGGTCACAATTCCTTCCACAAACTTTACACAACATATAGAAACCATCACCAAGGCATGAAAGATATAACAAAGTCATGAAAATCACAATATAAGATCCACGGGCATGCTAGACACCAACGTATAGATACTCGTCACCATGCCTATACGTCGTACTCAACAATTACCACATAGAAAATAGGACTCAACTCCTAATCCCTTAAGCTAAGGTTAGACCAAACACTTACCTCGATGCCACGGACACAATTCACGCTTCAATTATAGCTTTACCCCTCGATTCCACCACCAATTCGTTCGTATCTAGTCACAAGTTACTTAATTACATTAATAAACGCTAAATGAATCAATTCAAATGCATAAAAATAAATTTTCTAAAGGTTTACCCAAAAAGTCAATTATTGCCCCCAGGTCCACATGGTCAAAATCCGAAGTTCGAACCAAAACCCGATCACCCATTCCCCCACGAACTCAAATATATAATTTGTTTTGAAATCGGACCACAAATCGAGGTCCAAATCCCCAATTTTTGAGAAAACCTAGGTTCTACCCAAAACACCCAAATTCCCCCATGAAAATCATTGATTTGAAGTTGAAATCATGTTAAAAGATGTTAAGAATTGAAGAAAGTTAGTTAAAAACGACTTACAATTAATTTGGAGAAGAAGAAATCCTTGAAAAATCGCCTAAGTGTGTTTATGTTTGAGAGAATATGAAAAATGAGTTTTAAAATCGTCTAAGTATAAAAGTTGCAGGTCTTTGATATGGGAATTGCGAACAGGGGTTCGCAATTGCGAACCCCGACCTCTGCTCTTATGGGAATTGCGAAATAGGGCTCGCATTTGCGAACCCTTCAGGATTTTGGGACTTTCGCATTTGCGAAACATGTGTCGCATTTGCGATACATCAGCCTTCCAGCCATCATCGCATTTGCGAGAGGCTGTTCGCAAATGCGAAGTCGCATTTGCGATGATGAAGTCGCATTTGCGACTCAGGCTGCCAGTCCACTCTTTCGCATTTGCGATGGGTTTGTCGCATTTGCGAGCCAGGCTTCACATTTGCGAAGCCTGCAGACCTGATACACCAGCTGAGAAAATCTGCAATGTTCTAAGTCCGAAATGCACTCCGTGGCCTATCCAAAACTCACCCGAGCCCTCGGGGCTCCAAACCAAATATGCACACAACCTCAAAAATATCATACGGACTTATTCGTGCACTCAAATCACCAAAATAACATCATGAACATCGAATTAAACCTCAAGATCAATGAAATTTCTCAAAACTTCTTTAAACATCAAATTTGCATTTAAGGTCCGAATCACGTCAAACGGATTCCGTTTCTTACCAAACTTCACAGAATTATCTTAAATCATATATAAGACCTGTACTGGGTGCCGGAACCAAAATACGGGCCCGATACCAACATGTTCTAATCAAAATTCATTTCCAAACCTTACAAACAATTCCAGAAAACAATTTTTCTGTAAAAATTCATTTCTCGGGCTGGGGACCTCGGATTCAATTCTGGGCATACGCCCAAGTCCCATATTTTTCTACGGACCCTCCGGGACTGTCAACTCACGGGTCCGGGTCCGTCTACCCAAAACGTTGACCGAAGTCAAATTAATTCATTTTATAGTAAAAAATTATCATTTTTTTCACAGATTTTCACAAATAGGCTTTCCGGCTACGCGTCCAGACTACGCACGCAAATCGATGTGATGCTAAAAGAGGTTTTTAAGTCCTCGGAATGCAAAATTCATTTTAAAAACAAGTGATGACCTTTTGGGTCATCACATTCTCCACCTCTAAAACAACCGTTCGTCCTCGAACGGACAGAAGAAGGAAGTACCTGAGTCGGGGAAAAGATGGGGATAACGGCTCCGCATATCGGACTCGGACTCCCAGGTCGATGCCTCAGGAGGACGACCTCTCCACTGAATACGAACCGAAGGAAAACTCTTCAATCTCAATTGACGAACCTGCCGGTCTAGAATGGCTACCGGCTCCTCCTCATAAGACAAGTCCTTGTCCAACTAGACAGTGCTGAAATCTAACAGGTGGGATGGATCGCCGTGATACTTCTGAAGCATGGACACATGAAACACTGGATGCACGGCTGATAAGCTCGGCGGCAATGCAAGTCTATAAGCCACCTCTCCCACTCGATCAAGAATCTCAAACAGACCAATGAACCTAGGGCTAAGCTTGCCCTTCTTCCCAAATCTCATCACGCCCTTCATAGGCGACACTCGAAGCAATACCCGCTCACCGACCATGAAAGCCAAATCTCGAACCTTGTGGTCGGCATAACTCTTTTGCCTGGACTAAGCTGTACGAAGCCTATCCTGAATAATCCTGACCTTGTCCAAGGCATCCTGAACCAGATCCGTCCCTAACAACCGAGCCTCTTCCGGCTCAAACCATCCATCCGGAGAGCGACACCGCCTACCATATAAAGCCTCATATGGAGCCATCTGGATACTCGACTGGTAGCTGTTGTTGTATGCAAAATCCGCTAAAGGCAAAAACTGATCCCACTAGTCTCCAAAGTCAATGACACAAGCTCGGAGCATATCCTCCAAAATCTGAATTGTCCGCTCGGACTGCCTGTCCGTCTGGGGATGAAATGCTGTGCTCAACTCAACCCGCGTGCCCAACTCTCGCTAAACTGCCCTCTAGAATCGCGAGGTAAACTGCGTACCTCGGTCCGAAATGATAGACACGGGAACACCATACAGACAAACAATCTCCCGAATATAGATCTCAGCTAACCTCTCGGAAGAATATGAGACTGCCACAGGAATGAAGTGCGCTGACTTGGTCAGCCTATCAACAATGACCCACACTGCATCAAACTTCTTCTGAGTCCGTGGGAGTCCAGTAATGAAGTCCATAGTGATCCGCTCCCACTTCCACTCGAAAAGCTCAATCCTCTGAAATGAACCACCGGGCCTCTAATGCTCATACTTAACCTGCTGACAATTCAAACACCGAGCCACATATACAACGATATCCTTCTTCATTCTCCGCCACCAATAATGCTGCCGCAAGTCCTGATACATCTTTGCGGCGCCCATATGAATAGAGTACCGGGAGCTGTGGGCCTCCTCTAAAATCAACTCTCGAAGACCATCCACATTAGGCACACAAACTCGACCTTGCAATCTCAAAACTCCATCATCACCTAGGATAACCTGCTTGGCACCTCCATGCTGCACCGTGTCTCTAAGGACACACAAATGGGGATCATCATACTGCCGATCTCGGATACTCCAATAATGAAGAACGAGCGACTATGCAAGCTAACACACGGCTGGGCTCAGAAACATCCAACCTCACGAACTGATTGGCCAAAGCCTGAACATCCAAGGCAAGTGGTCTCTCACCGACCGGAATATAAGCTAAACTGCCCATACTGGCTGACTTCCTACTCAGGGCATCGGCCACCACATTGGCCTTCCCGGGATGATATAAAAATGGTGATATCATAGTCTTTCAACAACTCCAACCACCTCCTCTGCCTCAAATTCAACTCCTTTTGCTTGAACAAATACTGCAGACTCTTGTGATCCGTGAACACCTCAAATGCCATGCCATATAGATAATGCCTCCAGATCTTCAACGCGTGGACAATGGCTGCTAACTCCAAATCATGAACCGGATAGTTCTTCTCATGAATCTTCAACTGCCGTGAAGCATTAGCAATGACCTTGCCATCCTGCATCAATACTGCACCAAGCCCAACACGAGATACATCACAATAAACTGTATAAGGCCCTGAACCTGTGGGCAAAACCAACACCGGTGCCGTAGTCATAGCTGTCTTGAGCCTCTGAAAGCTCGCCTCACACTCATCCGACCATCTAAACTGGGCATCCTTCTAGGTTAATCTGGTCATCGGGGGTGCAATAGATGAAAACCCCTCTACGAACCGACGATAGTAGCCTGCCAAACACAAGAAACTCCGGATCTCTGTAGCTGATGTTGGTCGAGGCCAGTTCTTGACTGCCTCAATCTTCTTCGGATCAACCCGAATACCCTCTACTGATACAACATGACCCAAGAATGCAACTGAACTCAACCAGAACTCACACTTCGAAAATTTGGCGTACAACTGACTGTCCCTCAAAGTCTGAACAACCACTCTAAGAGGCTGCTCGTGCTCCTCCCGGCTGCGGGAATATATCAAAATATCATCAATAAAGACTATCACGAACGAATCTAAGTAAGGCCTGAACACTCAGTTCATCAAATCCATAAAAGCTGCTGGGGCATTTGTCAACCTGAATGACATCACCAAGAACTCATAATGCCCGTACTGAGTGCGGAAAGTTTTCTTAGGGACATCGGATGCCTAATCCTCAATTGATGGTAGCCGAATCTCAAGTCAATCTTTGAAAATACCTTGGCACCCTGAAGCTGATCGAACAAATCATCAATCCTCGGCAGCGGATACTTATTCTTGATTGTAACCTTGTTCAATTGCCGGTAATCTATACACATTCGCATCGATCCATCCTTCTTCTAAACAAACAACACCGGCGCACTCCAAGGCGAAACACTAGGCCTAATGAAACCCTTTTCAAGTAAGTCTTGCAACTGCTCATTCAACTCTTTCAACTCAGGCGAGGCCATTCGATACGACGGGATAGAAATGGGCTGAGTGCCCGGAGCCAAATCAATGCAAAAGTCAATATCCCTATCGGGTGGCATACCACGACAGGTCTGAAGGGAATACCTCAGGAAACTCATGAATAATGGGCATAGACTCAATAGAAGGAACCTCAGCACTAGAATCATGAACATAGGCCAAATAGGCCAAACACCCCTTCTCGACCATATGCCGAGCCTTCCCATAGGAGATAACACTACGAGTAGAATGACCAGGAGTCCCTCTCCACTCTAAACGAGGTAAACCCGATAAGGCTAAGGTCACAGTCTTGGCATGACAATCCACGATAGCGTGATAAGGTGATAACCAGTCCATTCCCAATATGACATCAAAATCAACCATGTCCAGAAGAAGCAAATCTACACGAGTCTCAAGACCCCCAATCACAACTATACATGCACGATGGACTCGATCTATCACAATAGAATCACCCACCGGTGTAGACACATAAACAGGTGCACTCAAAGAATTACTAGGCATGACCAGATACGGCGCAAAATAAGATGACACATACGAGTATGTAGACCCTGGATCAAATAACACTGAAGCATCTCTATCACAAACCAGAACGGTACCTGTAATAACTGCATCGGAAGCCTCAGCCTCGAGCCTGGCTGGAAGAGCATAACATCGGGGCTGGGCCCCACCACCCTGAACCACATCTCTGGGACGGTCTTCCGCTGGCTGGCCTCCACCTCTAGCGGCCTGAGCTCCACCTCTAGGATCTCTAGCTCCACCTCTAGCACCTCTACCCCCACCTCTAGCTGGCTGGGCGGGCTGTGGGACACTCGGTGCCTGAACCATGGTACGGGAACCCTGATGCTGAGAGCTACCCGGTGCTCGAGGGCAAAACCTAGCAATGTGACCCACATCACCACAAGTGTAGCAAACCATCGGCTGCTGAGAGTGCTGACCCTGACGACCTGAATGACCACCCCGAAAACTCTGAAGCGGTGGTGCACCGATAGGAGCTGGTGGTGCATTGTAGGACTGCTGATCAGAATGCTGCATCTGAGGACCACGGCCACCTGAAGCACCATGAGAAACCTGGAGAGCCGACTGAAAGGGCCTAGGAGGATGGCCTCTACCATACGAATCTCTACCTCCAGAGGAGGTACCACTGAATCTGCCTGAATGACGGGGCCTCTTGTCCGACCTATTACCACCCCCTGTGACAGAACCATCTCTACTCTCCTGGCCACATTGCCGCCTCCTGGAAAGATATCTCACTCCCAGTCTCTCTAGCCATCTGAAGACGAATCGGTTGAATAAGTCCATCAATGAACCTCCTCACCCTCTCTCTCTCGGTGGGAAGTATGATAAGAGCATGACAAGCCAAATCGATGAATCTGGTCTCATACTGGGGGACGGTCATGGAACCCTGCCGGAGACGCTCAAACTGCCTTCGATAGGCCTCTCTCTGTGTGATAGGGAGAAACTTCTCCAGAAATAGCTGCGTGAACTGCTCCCAAGTCAAGGCTGGTGATCCGGCCGGTCTAGCTAAGCAATAATCTCTTCACCAAGTCTTGCCGGATCCAGACAAGCGAAAAGTGGAAAAATCGACCCCATTGGTCTCAACTATCCCCATGTTCCTGAGAACCTCATGACAACTGTCTAGATAATCCTGGGGATCCTCAGTAGATGCACCGCTGAAAGTAGTAGTGAAGAGCTTGGTGAACCTATCCAATCTCCACAAAGCATCGGCAGACATAGCTGCTCCATCACCGGCCTGGGCTACTACACCCGACTGAGCTGCTCCAACGGGCTGAACTGCTGGAGTCTGAAACTGGGGAGCTACCTGCTCCGAAGTGCGAGTAGCAGGAGTCTGGGATCCTCCTCTAACCTGAGAGACGGCTGATGCTACAGGAAGCAAGCCTGCTCGAGTGACACTCTCTATAAGGCCCACTAGATGGACCAGAGCATCCTGAAAAACTAGGGTGGCAATAAACCCCTCTGGGACCCGAGCTGGGCCCACCGGAGCTGCTGGGGCCGGAACCTTATCATTAAAATCAACCTGAGGCTCCGCTGCTGGTGCTGCTGCTCGGGGCTGAGCTCTGCCCCTACCTCGGCCTCTAGCACGGCCTCGGCCTCGCCCTCTGCCCCTTGTGGGAGCTGCTGGGGCTCGGGCTGCTGGTCAGCGGATGAGGAAGCGCGCGTTCTCGGCATCTGCGAGAGAACAAAATAGAAATTCAATCAGCATTGAGAAACCAAACCGCACGACAGGAAAGAAAAGATGTGAAATTTTCCTAACTCTGTAGCCTCTGGGGATAAATACAGACGTCTCCGTACCGATCCCTCAGACTCTACTAAGCTTGTCTGTGAACTGTGAGACCCATGTAACCTAGATCTGTGATACCAACTTGTCACGACCCGGATTCCCACCCTCGGGAGTCGTGATGGCGCCTACTAGTACGAGCTAGGCAAACCAATTAATTTCACAATATACCTTTTTACTCGTTTTATATTCATTAGCAATTTTAATAGTAATAATAACATCTAAACATCAAAATTTAACATAAGGGGAAGAAAGAAGCCATAAGCTATCTGAACATGAATATCTAATACAACTGTTTGAACCTCGACTACCCAGAACTGGTGTCACAGTATCACAAATGGTCTAACATTAACTACATACAAAGTCTGAAGAAAATATCAATACACTGTTTTTGAATATAAGGAAAATGAAACAGGAAATAAGGATAGAGGAGACACCAGGGCCTGTGGATGCCTGCAGGTCTACCTTGGATCTCCGCGTGAGCTGAAAATAGCCTCCAATCTACGGTCCGAATTCAACAACACTGGGATCTGCACAAAAGAGTGCAGAGTGTAGCATCAGCACAACCGACTCCATGTCTTGGTAAGTGCCTAGCCTAACCTCGATGAGGTAGTGACGAAGCTAGACCAGACTACCACATAAATCTGTACAGTTCAAATATATATATACAACGGAAAAGAAATACAAAAATAACCAATCAAAATGGGAGGGGGAGCATGCTGTGGGGGAGATAACAAATCCGAATAGAAAGACATCAAATAACAAAAGAAGCATCATAACTCGGATATTAACAAAGGATCAGAAATCAACAAATGCACGTCATCACCCTCGTGCTTTTACTCTCGTCCTCACCAAGGCAATCATATAATAAAAAAAATGTGCACGGCATCACCCTTCGTGCTTTTACTCTCTTTCCTCACCAGATAATCAATAATGTCGGCACAAAATGGTACATCGTGCGGCACGGCATCGCCCTTCGTGCTTTAACGCTCTTCCTCACACAAACAACAATCACAAACAATAGAGCAAGGGAAAAAATGAAATTGCAATAAAGATCCCGGCAAGGGAACAACATTTCAACAAATAAACCCCGGCAGGGAACAACATCAATAATATCAACATCCCGGCAAGGGAGATAACAAATAAATCAACAATAGCCCGACAAGGGTGTCAACATAATAACTTCTTTTCTTTCTCACTTTTACTTCACAATTTACTTCAGAACTCGAGCCAATGCTCTGGAGATTCAATTATCACTTACACTTTCACAATTCGTTACATGACTTGAGCCAACGCTCCTCAATGTTCATAGGTCACAATTCCTTCCACAAACTTTACACAACATATAGAAACAATCACCATGGCATGAAAGATACAACAAAGTCATGAAAATCACAATATAAGACCCACGCGCATGCTAGACACCAACGTATAGATACTCGTCACCATGCCTATACGTCGTACTCAACTATTACCATATAGCAAATAGGACTCAACTCCTAATCCCTCAAGCTAAGGTTAGACCAAACACTTACCTCGATGATAGGAACACAATTCACACTTCAATTATAGCTTTACCCCTCGATTCCACCACCAACTCGTTCGTATCTAGTCACAAGTTACTTAATTGCATTAATAAATGCTAAATGAATCAATTCGAATGCATAAAAATGAATTTTCTAAAGGTTTACCCAAAAAGTCAAAAATCGCCCTCGGGCCCACATGGTCAAAACCTGAAGTTCGAACCAAAACCCGATCACCCATTCCCCCACGAACTCAAATATATAATTTCTTTTGAAATCGGACCTCAAATCAAGGTCCAAATCCCCATTTTTTTTTAAAAACCTAGGTTCTACCCAAAATACCCAATTTCCCCCATGAAAATTATTGATTTGAAGTTGAAATCATGTTAAAAGATGCTAAGAATTGAAGAAACTTAGTTAAAAATGACTAACAATTGATTTGGAGAAGAAGAAATCCTTGAAAAATCGCCTAAGTGTGTTTATGTTTGAGAGAATATGAAAAATGGGTTTTAAAATCGTCTAAGTATAAAAGTTGCAGGTCTCTGATATGGGAATTGCGAACAGGGGTTCGCAATTGCGAACCCCGACCTATGCTGTAATGGGAATTTCGAAACAGGGCTCGCATTTGCGAACCCTTCAGGATTTTGGGACTTTCGCATTTGCGAAACATGTGTCGCATTTGCGATACATCAGCCTTCCAGCCATCATCGCATTTGCGAGAGGCTGTTCGTAAATGCGAAGTCGCATTTGCGATGATGAAGTCGCATTTGCGACTCAGGCTGCCAGTCCACTCTTTCGCATTTGCAATGGGTTTGTCGCATTTGTGAAGCCTGCAGACCTGATACACCAGCTGAGAAAATCTGCAATGTTCTCAGTCCGAAATGCACTCCGTGGCCTATCCAAAACTCACCCGAGCCCTCGGGGCTCCAAACCAAATATGCACACAACCTTAAAAATATCATACAGACTTATTCATGCACTCAAATCACCAAAATAACATCATGAACATCGAATTAAACCTCAAGATCAATGAAATTTCTCAAAACTTCTTTAAACATCAAATTTGCATTTAAGGTCTGAATCACGTCAAACGGATTCCGTTTCTTACCAAACTTCACAGAATTATCTTAAATCATATATAAGACCTGTACCGGGCACCTGAACCAAAATACGGGCCCGATACCAACATGTTCTAATCAAAATTCATTTCCAAACCTTATAAACAATTCCAGAAAACAATTTTTCTTGAAAAATTCATTTCTCGGGCTGGGGACCTCAGAATTCAATTCCGGGCATACGCCCAAGTCCCATATTTTCCTACGGACCCTCTGGGACCGTCAAATCACGGGTCCGGGTCTGTTTACCCAAAACATTGACCGGAGTCAAATTAATTCATTTTATAGTCAAAATTTATCTTTTTTTCACATATAGGCTTTTCGGCTACGCGCCCGGACTACGCACACAAATCGAGGTGATGCTAAAAGAGGTTTTTAAGGCCCGAACAACAACCCACAAAGCCCTCTCCTCTCTTTTCCCTTCCTCTTTCTCTCCTTCTAGTATTCTTCGTACCCCAATTCCCCTCACATTTGTTCCCTTTTTCCTTTTCTTTCTTCCTCTCTTCTTACCTTCTCACCTCATTTTAATTTTTGTCAACTTTTAAAGTATCAATGGACCTAATAGCTAGAAAATTCACTCAATCATACAAAAACTTAATTACAACATTTTACATATATCCATGGAGATGGTCTTGGATATTTAAAATTTTAATGTCTTAGACCAATTTGATATCCAAAGATTTACACAGAAACTCATTAAATGTTAAAGCCAGCCGCAAATTGAAGAGCAAATAGAGAAGCAATAAATAATTTACGACTCATTTTTGGATCAACGGGATATTTATTGAAATTTGGGTGTAGCATTAATGATTTTAGTGGTATTTCTTCGTCGAAAATGAGGGAATACGTTTGCGGTGGACAATGGAAGATTATTGGTTGAATGGTCGTGAAGATGGAGTATTTTCTGAGGGGGTCGTTGCTGCCTCTGTTTTTCTGGTGAATGACCTTTTCTCCGACGATCTTCTGGTGGCTCTTTAGTAACGCTGATAATGGAGCTTGTGTGGTTATGGAGTCTCCAAAATCATCTCATTATTTTTTATATAATGAATCTTTTGTAGGGGCATAATAGATTTTTTGGATCCGAATAGATGGATTGTTTTTAAATGTTATTGGTTGCTAACTACCCGGATAAACAGATGGCCTCCATGTGTCGTTTTCAAAGTGGGTCCGAGTTGACCGTTAGATGGAGGGGTAGATGTATCTAAATGGGTAACAGCAGGGGTAAAAACCTTCGAATAGTATACCATAGGCCACCTACAGACTCCGGAGGGGCTCCTACATTCCAAGTGCTATCATAATCATCAATATAACTGCTGCGACGTGCAGCACGATCCCATAACTGTCATTCATAATCAGGCTCTCGGCCTCACTCAGTCATCACTCTCCAGTCTCACACACACGGGCTCACAATGTCATGAAACTAGCCCGAAACAATGATATGATGTGCCAAATAATAATAACTGAGACATGATATGATATGCATGAATAAGTTTGAGTACAAAATATAAATGAATCTAATGAGATGGCAGCAAGAAACGACCACTCGGGTCTTAACAATATCGACGTGAAGCCCTAACAGGATATCTAGCATGATTTACAGTACATTTACTTAATCACATGATATAGACACGTATATCATCAAGAAAGCGTCACTAAGCGGTGCCATGGAATGAACCAGGCCACAATTCTCACGGTGCACGCCCGCACGCTCGTCACTTGGCATTTGCTTCACCTCAGTACTAATCACATAACCCATAGTTCGGGGTTTCAAACCCTCAAAACCAAGTTTGGAAGCGTTACTTACCTCAGACCAAGCCAAATCCTACTCCGCGATGCCCTTTCCTCTGGAATCGGCCTCCAAACGTCCCGAATCTAACCAAAAGCACTACAATGCAATCAATATAGGCCAAGGAACTGATTCCACACGAAAAACTATTAATTTAGACAAAAATCCCGAAGTTCACCCAAACCCAGCCCCGGGGCCCACGTCTCCGAATTCGACAAAAATTACAAAACTAAAAAGCCCTTTCACTCACGAGTCCATACATACAAGATTTATATAAATCCGACTCCATTTGACCCCTCAAAACCTCAAATCAAACTCTCCAAAATCCCAAGCCCTAAACCCTCATTTTCACCCCTAATTTTCACTAATTACATGATTAAACAACGGGAAATCACCACATATACGAGTATTAGGGCTCAAGCCACTTACCTTACTGATAAACCCTTGAATTCCTCCTCAAAATGGCTCTCAATAGCTCCAACGCCGACTAAAAATGGTGGAAAATGAACCAAAATTCGCGAAGTCCACCTTTTATACATTCTGCCCAGAACTTCCGCATTTGCAGTCCATCAGTCGCTTCTGCGATGCCGCACCTCTGTAAAATCCATCGCAGGTGCGGTTCTCACTTATGCCCTCAGAACCCGCTTATGCGGTCCAATTCTCGCACCTGCGATCTCGCAGCTGCGCTCCACTACTCGCATCTGCGGCTCCTAGCCAACCTCAGCCTTGGCTGCATCTGCGACCCCTTCTCCGCTTCTGCGGGCTCGCACCTGCGGTCCCCACTCCGCAAGTGCGGTTATGACAACTGAGTTCAGTCTTCAGCATTCCTCAATTCCAACCTTATTCTGTCAACCACCCGAAATCAACCCGAGGCCCTTGCAACCTCTACCAAACATACCAACAAGTCATATATCAACATACAAACTTAGTCGAACCTTCGGAACATTCAAAACAACATCAAAACACCAATTCACCCTCGAATTCAAGCTTAAGAACTTCTAAACTTCCAATTTCCGCAAATGACGCCGAAACCCATCAAATCATCTCTGAATGGCCTGAAATTTTGCACACACGTCACAAATGACACCACAAACCTACTCCAACTTTCGGAATTCCATTCCGACCCCAATGTCAAATTTTCCACTGCCGACCAAAATCGCCAAATTTCCAACTTTCGCCAATTCAAGCCTAATTCTACCACGAACCTCCAAATCACATTCTGGACGGGCTCCTAAGTCCAAAATCACCTAACGGAGCTAACGGAACCATCAGAATTCACATCCGATATCGTTTACACATAAGTCAACATCCGGTCAACTTTCCAAACTTAAGCCTTCCCAAAAGAGACTAAGTGTCTCAAATCCTCTCCGAATCTACTCTAGATCCGAACCAACTGATCCAACATATCATAGCATAGCTGAAGAACACAAAAAGAAGCATAAATGGGTTATCAATCTCGAAACGATCGGCCAGGTTGTTACATCCTCCCCCTCTTAAACAAAGTCCTCGAACGGGTCTAGAAACATACCTGAATCCTCAAATAAGTGTGATATCTGCTTCGCATCTCCCGCGCAATCTCCCAAGTAGCCTCCTCCACGGGTTGACCTCTCCACTGCACTTTCACTGAAGTTATATCCTTTGACCTCAACTTCTGGACCTGCCGCTCCACAATAGCCACTGGCTCCATATCGTAAGTCAAATCACCATCTATCTGAACCGTGATAAAATCCCAGACATGAGACGGATTGCCGATATAGCTCCGGAGCATAGAAACATGAAATAATGGATGCACCCCCGACAAGCTAGGTGGCAAAGCAAGCTCATAAGCCACCTCCCAAATCCTTCGTAGTACCTCAAAAGGCCGAATGAACCGAGGGCTCAGCTTGCCATTCTTCCCAAATCTCATAGCGCCTTTCATGGGTGAAACCTTTAGTAGGATATTCTCCACAACCATATAAGACACATCACGAACCTTTCTGTCAGCATAACTCTTTTTCCTTGACTGCGCTGTACGAAGCCGCTCCGAAATCACTTTCACCTTGTCTAATGCATTCTGAACCAAGTCTATACCCAAAAGCCTAGCCTCGCCCGGCTCAAACTAACCTACTGGAGATCTACATCGTCTCCCATATAAAGCCTCATACGGAGCCATCTGAATACTCGACTAATAACTATTGTTGTAAGAAAACTCCGCGAGCGGTAGAAACTAGTCCTATGAACCCCGAAATCAATGACACAAGCACGCAACATGTCCTACAATATCTGAATAGTGCGCTCGGACTATCCGTTTGTCTGAGGGTGAAAAGTTGTGCTCAACTCAACCTGAGTACCCAACTCTCGCTGCACGACCCTCAGAAACTGTAATGTAAACTGAGTACCTCTATCTGAAATGATGGAAACTGGGATACCATGCAGGCAAACAATCTCTCGGATATAAATCTTAGCCAACCGCTCTGAAGAATAGGTAGTACACACAGTGCGCGAACTTGGTCAGCTGATCCACAATCACCCAAATAGCATCGAACTTCCTCAAAGTACGTGGGAGTCTAACTACGAAATCCATGGTGATCCGCTCCCACTTCCACTCCAGAATCTGTATCTGCTGAAGCAAGCCAACTGGTCTCTGATGCTCATATTTCACCTGCTGACAATTGAGGCACCGAGCTACAAACCCAACTATATCCTTCTTCATCCTCCTCCACCAATAGAGCAGCCTCAAATCCTGATACATCTTCGCGGCACCCAGATGGATGGAATACCGCGAACTGTGGTCCTCTAGAATCAACTCTCGAAGCCCATCTACATTGGGCACACATATCCGGCCCTGCATCCTCAATACCCCGTCATCACCAATAGTCACATCTCTGGCATCTTCATGCAGAACCTTGTCCTTGACGACAAGCAAATGAGGATCATTATACTGGCGCTCTCTGATACGATCAAACAAGGAAGACCAAGAAACCACACAAGCTAGGATCCGACTGGGCTCCGAAATATCCAACCTCATAAACCGATTGGCCAAGGCCTGAACATCAACTGCAAGAGGTCTCTCACCAACAGGAAGGAATACAAGACTAGCCATACTCACTGCCTTTCTACTCAAGGCATTGGCCACCACATTGGCCTTTCCCGAATGGTACAAAATAGTAATATCATAGTCCTTTTGCAGCTCCAACCATCTCCGCTGCCTCAAATTGAGATCCTTCTGTTTGAACAAGTGCCGGAGGCTACGATGATCGTTAAACACCTCACAAGACACACTGTAGAGATAATGCCTCTATTTCTTCAATGCATGAACAATGGCAGTCAATTCCAAATCATGAACGGGGTAGTTCTTCTCATGGGCTTCAACTGACGAGAAGAATAAGCAATCAGTCTACCCTCCTGCATCAACACACACCCAATGCCAACCCGAGAAGCATCACAATATACTGTATAAGAACCTAAAGCTAATGGCAGAACTAATACTGGAGTTGTTGTCAAGGCGGTCTTGAGCTTCAGAAAGCTCGCCTCACACTCATCCGACCACCTAAAAGGAGTACCCTTTTGGTTCAATTTGGTCAAGGGTGATGTAATAGATGAAAATCCCTGAACGAACCGATGGTAATAACCCGCCCAACCAAGAAAGCTACAAATCTCCGTGGCTGAGGACGGTCTGGGCCAACTCTGAACCACCTCTATCTTCTTCGGATCAACTTGAATACCCTCACTGGACACCACGTTCCCCAAGAACGCCACTGAACTGAGCCAAAACTCACACTTGGAGAACTTTGCATAAAGCTTCTCCTGCCTCAACCGCTGCAATACAACCCTCAAATGCTCTGCGTGCTCCTCCTGGCTACGAGAGTACACCAGGATATCATCAATGAATACGATAACAAATGAGTCAAGATAAGGCCGAAAAACGCTGTTAATCAAATGCATGAACGCTGCTGGGGCATTTGTCAGCCTAAATAACATCACAAGGAACTTATAATGACTATATCGGGTCTTGAAAGTTGTCTTAAGAATTTCGAGTCCCTAATCTTGAACAAGTGATACCCTGACCTGAGATCAATCTTGGAGAACACCCTCGCTCCCTAAAGCTGGTCAAATAAATCATCAATACAGGGCAAAGGATACTTGTTCTTGATTGTGACTTTGTTCAACTGCCTATAATCAATGAACATCCTCATAGTGCCATCCTTCTTCTTCACAAATAGAACAGGCGCACCCCAAAGTGACACACTAGGCCGAATAAACCCCTTATCAAGGAGTTCCTGAAGCTGCTCATTCAATTCCTTTAACTCAGCCGGTGCTATACGATACGGTGGAATAGAAATGAGTTGAGTTCCCGGCACCAAATCAATACCAAAGTCAATATCCTTGTCCAGTAGCATGCCCGGCAGGTCCGCAGGAAACACATCCGGAAAATCCGTCACCATCGGGACGGAATCAATAGTAGGAGTCACTGCACTAACATCCCTCACAAAAGCCAAATAAGAAAGACAACCCTTCTCAACCATCTGCTGGGCCTTCAAAAATAAAATCATCCTACTGGGAACATAATCCGTCGAACCACGCCACTCAATCCGTGGCACCCCCGGCATAGCCAACGTCACTGACTTAGCGTGACAGTCCAGAATAGCATGACATGGAGACGACCAATCCATGCCCAATATCACATCAAAATCAACCATACTAAGCAGCAAAAGGTCTACTCGGGTCTCCAAACCCCCAATAGTCACCACACAAGATCGATATTCGCGGTCCACAATAATAGTATTGCCCACCGGAGTAGATACATGAACCAAGGAAACAAGAGACTCACGGGGCGTATCCAAATAACGAGTAAAATATGATGACACATATGAATAAATAGAACCAGAATCAAATAATACAGAGGCATACCTGTGGCAAACTGAGATAATACCCGTGATCATAGCATCTGAAGCAATAGCATCCGGTTTGGTAGGGAGTGCATAGAAATGGTCTTGACCGCCACCTGATCGGCCTCCCCCTCTAGGGCGACCCCTAACTGACTGACCTCCACCCCGAGTTGGCTAGGCGGGTGGGGAAGTAACTGGTGCTGAAGCCGAATGATGACTCCTCTGCTGGGATGAACTTCCCGTAAGGCAGGGACAAAACCTCTTGATATGAACTGAATCTCCACACTCAAAGCAACCTCTACCGGCCACTGGAAATGGGAACTGAAGGGAGCCCCGAGCACCGGGATACCTACTAGAAGAACCAGGCATAGATGAACCCTGAATTGATGGTGCATGAGTCGAACTCTGAGCTGGGAGGACACTGAGAGATGAGTAGCCCTGATGTGAACTATG
This sequence comes from Nicotiana attenuata, assembly GCF_001879085.1. Taxonomy (NCBI): domain Eukaryota; kingdom Viridiplantae; phylum Streptophyta; class Magnoliopsida; order Solanales; family Solanaceae; genus Nicotiana; species Nicotiana attenuata. The sequence goes on from NW_017673375.1 coordinate 97,504, forward strand.
AGAACAATGGCCAGATGATCCACCACGGTGAATCGGACGAGCTGACCGAGCATGTCTGAATGGATGGCCTCTGCCGTGCTAGAACTGACCTCCAGAAGGAACACCACCAAAACTACCAGATCCCTGAGGCTTCTTGGCCTCCCTCTCAACTCGCTCCTAGCGGCGAACCGACTCAATCTCTCGGGCAATGTCAACCACCTCCTCAAAAGAAGCACCAGACACCCTCTCTCTGTTCATAAGAATCCGTAGCTGATATGCGAGGCCATCCACGAACCTCCTGATCCTCGCCCTATCTGTAGGAACCAACCAAACAACATGACGGGCTAACTCAAAAATTCTCATCTCGTACTGTGTCATAGTCATATCATCCTGATGCAACTGCTCGAACTGTCTACGCAGCTCCTCTCTACGGGACTACAGCACATACTTCTCTAGAAAGAGAACGGAGAACTGCTGCCAGGTAAGATGTCCAATCTTCTCTCCATTTGCTTTCCAATTCACAAATCCAATGGACCAGAATCAACATTGGATGCATTTGCCCATGATGGTTAATTGGAATTAACAAAATATTATTGGCAGTAAAGATTTGCACTAAAACATCTGTTTGGTAACCAAGGAGGATTAAATATTGAAGTTACGGAAAAGGGTTAGATGTGTCCCTCTACTATAAGAAATTAGTCATAGGTAGCCTCCGTTATACTATTCAAAGATTTTTGCCCCTGCCGTTACCCATTTAAATATATCTACCCCTCCATCTAACAGACCCATTCTGATAGACACGTGGCAGCATTTTAAACAGCTAAACCATTTTTCTCTAATATCCAAATCCACCCGATCCAGCGCCGAACCAACAACAACAAAGAAAGCCCTCTCCTTTGTTTTCCCTTCCTCTTTCTCTCCTTCTAGTATTCTTCGTCCCCCAATTCCCCTCACCTCTGTTCCCTTTTTCCTTTTCTTTCTTCCTCTCTTCTTACCTTCTCACCTCATTTTAATTTTTGTCAACTCTTAAAGCATCAATGGACCTAATAGCTGGAAAATTCACTCAATCATACAAAATTCCAACATTTTACATATATCCATGGAGATGGTCTTGGATATTTAAAACTTTAATGGCTTAGACCAATTTAATATCAAAAGATTTACCCAGAAACTCATTAAATGTTAAAGCCAGCCGCAAATTGAAGAATAAATAGAGAAGCAAATAAATAATTCACGACCCATTCTTTGATCAATGGGATATTTATTGAAATTTGGGTGTAGCATTAATGATTTTAGTGGTATTTCTTCGTCGGAAATGGGGGAATACATTTGTGGTGGGCAACGGAAGATTGTTGGTTGAATGGTCATGAAGATGGAGTATTTTCTGAGGGGGTCGTTGCCGCCTCTATTTTTCTTGTGAATGACCTTTTCTCCGGCGGTGTTCTGGTGGCTCTTTATCGACGGTGATAATGGAACTCGTACGGTTATGGAGTCTCCTAAATCATCTCATTATTTTTTATATAATGAATCTTTTGTAGGGGCATAATAGATTTTTGGATCCGGGTAGATGGATTGTTTTTAAATGTTATTGGGTTGCTAATTACCTAGATAAACATATGGCCTCCATGTGTCGTTTTCAAAGTGGGTCCGAGTTGATCGTTAGATAGAGGGGTAGATATATTTAAATGGGTAACGGGAGGGGAAAAAACCTTCGAATAGTATAACAGAGGCTACCTATAACTAATTTCTTATAGTAGAGGGACACATACCCTTTTCCATTGAAGTTATGTTAGCATTGCTAAAAAAAGTTATAGAGAGTGTTTGGATTGACTAATTTTAAGTACTTATTGGCTTTTAGGAATTTGTTGGTTTTTGTGGTGTTTGACAATGATAAAAAGTACTTAAAGTACTTACTTTAGGCGTGAAAAATATAAAATAAGTCAAAAGCCAAAAGTTGGGTATTACTAACTTATGACTTTTGGGTTTTAGCTTATATAAGCTACTTTTTAAAAGCCAATCCAAACATCCTCCTACTTGAATTATACTTCTTCCAATTTCAATGGGGTTAACTCCGGAAATAAACCTATATCATACTTGTCGGCCCCTTTTCCTTTTTATGTTACTAGATTTCAGTTATGAATTTTGACTCCAAATTACTTTTAATTTTTCTGAAATTTTATATATTGCATTTCTATGTATTTTCAACGAATTCCAATCATGTTGTCACGACCAAAATCAACCCGGCCGTGATGGCGCCTATCATGGAACTAGGCAAGCCGACACACTCCCAAACAATTTGATATTTCATTAAAAGTTAGATAATAGCCTTTTTCATACTGAAATTTCGTAAAAGAGATTAATTCAAAAACCAAAATGCGGAAATAAAAGCCCGACATCGGGCGTCACTAAGTCATAAGAAAATACTATAACTGTTCTGAAATATAGCAAGACTAACATAGTATGAGAGTAGCCAAAATACGCTAAAAGGAAGATAAAGAAAGAGAAAGGCAGGACTGCGATCGCCAGGCAGCTACCTCCCTATCTCTGATGAAAGTCCGCGACTGAAATAGTCAACAGCCGCTACCGTGGCCTGAGATACCTGGATCTGCACACAAGGTGCAGGGAGTAACATGAGTACACCAACTCAGTAAGTAACAAGTCCAAACTATAGACTGATAGGTAGTGACGAACGTAACCTCAACAGGTAATAGAAATATACAGCACAGGGAAGTAGGCATGCTATCAATTCAAGTATACAGCTCAAACAGTAAAAATAAATACAGATCTGAACGATGTGAGGTATAAAGCTCCGGTGACTCTACATGTCAATGCACAGAATGTATGAAATGCACCATGTGCTCCCACTCTCAAGTGCTCAACCACTTGATACTGTATATGGCCATTTGGCTAGGAAAATCCATCCCGAACATATACAACACTGACTGCAAGTTAAACAGTACCGAGGAACAAGGGTAATCCAACCCTGAGGATAAATCCATCTCCAGGTATATATATACACTCAACCACTCGGTACCGCGTATGGCCATCCGACCCAGGAAAATCCATCCCGGAACATACTCATCACTGACTATAAGTCACTAGGTACCGATGAAAAGGGTAATCCAACCCTGTGGAGAAATCCATCCCCAGATCTCAATACTTCGGACAAATTCATGTCCAGGAAAATCCATCCCTCAAAATATCATCTGTGCTCACTAATGGTATGTTACAGACTCTGGAGCGGCTCCTACAGCCCAAGCGCTATCATAATCATCAACATAACCGCCGCGGTGTGCAGTCCGATCCCATAACTATCACTTATAATCAGGCTCTCGGCCTCACTCAGTCATCACTCTCCAGTCTCACACACACGGGCTCACAATATCATGAAACTAGCCCGAAGCAATGATATGAAATGCCAAATAATAATAACTGAGACATGATATGATATGCATGAATAAGACTGAGTACAAAATATCAATGAATCTAAAGAGATGATAGCAAGAAACGACCACTCGGGTCTCAACAATATCAGCGTGAAGCCCTAAAAGGATATCTAGCATGATTTAGAGCACATTTACTTAATCACATGATAGAGACACGTATATCATCAAGAAAGAGTCACTAAGTGGTGCCATGGAATTAACTAGGCCACAATTCTCATGGTGCACGCCCGTCACTTGGCATTTGCGTCACCTCAGTACTAATCACATAACACATAGTTCGGGGTTTCTAACCCTCAAAACCAAGTTTGGAAGCGTTACTTACCTAAAACCAAGTCAAATCCGACTCCGCGACGCCTTTACCTCTGGAATCGGCCTCCAAAATTCCCGAATCTAACCAAAAGCAATACAATTTAATCAATATAGGCCAAGGAACCAATTCCACATGAAAAACTATCAATTTAGACCAAAATCCCAAAATTCACCCAAACCCATCCCCGGGGCCCACGTCTCGGAATTCGACAAAAATTACAAAACTAAAAAGCCCTTTCACTCACGAGTTCATACATACAAGATTTATATAAATCCGACTCCATTTGACCCCTCAAAACCTCAAATCAAACTCTCCAAAATCCCTAGCCCTAACCCCTCATTTTCACCCATAATCTTCACTAATTACATGATTAAACAACGGGAAATCATCACATATACGAGTATTAGGGCTCAAGCCACTTACCTTACTGATAAACCCTTGAATTCCTCCTCAAAATCGCTCTCAAAAGCTCCAACGCTGATTAAAAATAGTGGAAAATGAACCAAAATTCGCGAAGTCCACCTTTTATACATTCTGCCTAGAACTTCTGCATCTGCAGTCCATCAGTCGCTTCTGCGATGCCGTACCTGCGGAAAATCCGTCGCAGGTATGGTTCTCACTTATGCCCTCAGAACCCGCTTCTGCGGTCCAATTCTCGCACCCGCGGTCTCGCATGTGCGCTCTACTACTCGCACCTGCGGCTCCCAGCCAACCTCAGCCTTGGCCGCATCTGTGACCCCTTCATATATCAAACATACAAACTTAGTCGAACCTTCGGAACATTCAAAACAACATCAAAACACCAATTCACCATCGGATTCAAGCTTAAGAACTTCTAAACTTTCAATTTTCGCAAATGACGCCGAAACCCATCAAATCACCTCCAATGACCTAAAATTTTGCACACACGTCACAAATGACACCACGAACCTACTCTAACTTCCGGAATTCCATTCCGACCCCAATGTCGAATTTTCCACTGCAGACCAAAATCACCAAATTTCCAACTTTCGCCAATTCAAGCCTAATTCTACCACAGACCTCCAAATCACATTTCGGACGCGCTCATAAGTCCAAAATCACCTAATTGAGCTAACAAAACCATCTGAATTCACATCTGAGATCGTTTACACATAAGTCAACATCCGGTCAACTTTCCAAACTTAAGCCTTCCCAAAAGAGACTAAGTGTCTCAAATCCTCTATGAATCCACTCCAGACCTAAACCAACTGATCCAACATATCATAGTATAGCTGAAGAACAGAAAAAGAAGCAGAAATGGTAAAACGGGGCTATAACTCTCGAAACGACTGGCCTGGTCGTTACACGTATTCATTGGAAATTATTTTTTTGCCTAGGTTTATCAAATGTTGTATATCACTGGTAATGAATTTTGATTCCGAATTAGTCTAAATCACCCCAATCTTTCTCAAATTTTGTATATTGTATTACCTATGTGTTTAAAACGAACTATTATCATATCGATTTATAGTTTGGCTATTTTTGATAGCATGCTTTAACGGTTAAATGTTGGTAAGTAGTGTTTTTTTTTTGGTATATTTCAGTTGTTTTCTCGACTTTCATCAATTTAATTTTTTTCTAATTATCGGAACCATTCAATTTGTAAGATGGAAAAGTATTATAAAGTCAAATGTACGACATTTTCTCCTTTAGTTGTAGGAAAACTTCTGTTTTGATTTCTGAGAGATAATAATTGTTAGAACTCAGTGCATGCAAGAGATGAGGAAGTGCAGCAATGGCGGTTACATGAGCTGAAGAAGAAGAAGAAGAGAAACAGAGAAAAATGTTTTCTATATCTCAATGTAACAGTACATTGTTTGTATATATACACGTATATAATTAGCCTCCACTCACAAGATAGTGGGCCCCACTCTACTTCTAACACTATGACAGCTGTACACTAACTTCCTAACTAACATTCTCCTCCTTCTTGTTATGTGACTGCACCTATTTCTACACTCCCCCTCAAGCTAGGTGGAGTAAAGATATTCAGCAAACCTAGCTTGGATACTAAGTATTCATGTTGAGCTCTAGGCAGTCCTTTAGTCAGCACATCTGCTAATTGCTCTTTAGTTCCCACATATTCTGTCTTGATTAATCCCTGCTGATTCTTCTGTCTTATGAAATGGCAATCAATCTCTATGTGTTTGGTTCGTTCATGGAAAACAGGATTAGCAGCTATTTGTATGGCTGCTTTGCTGTCTGTGAAGATAGTGGCTGGTAATTCAAATACCACTCCAATGTCCTTGAGTAGCCCAAAAATCCATACTAATTCAGCAACTGTTGTTGCAATGCTTCTATACTCTGATTCTGCTGAGCTTCTAGAAATAGTGCTTTGTTTCTTTGACTTCCAAGATATTAGTGAATCCCCATACTTTATAAAGAATCCAGACACAGACTTTCTAGTCAGTGGACATGCTGCCCAATCAGCATCACAGAAGGCTGAGATCACACCTTTCTTCTGACTGGAGAGAAGAACTCCTTCCCCAGGGTGATTCTTGACATATTTGACCACCCTGAGTGCTGCCTCCATATGAGATTTCTTAGGCTTCTGCATAAATTGACTAAGAGTTTGAACACTAAATGCAATATTTGGTCTTGTAACTGTCAAATATAGGAGTTTCCCCAATAGCCTTTGATAACAAGTTGCATCTGGTAGAAGTGCATCATCCAGGCTGTTGACTGTACCTGTGTGTTCATCATACTGTGAAGTAGTGAGTTTCACATTTGCTTCAAGAGGTGTAGCAGCAGGCTTTGCAACTCCTAGTCCAAGTTCAGATATAAGTTCTAATGCATATTTTCTTTGATGCATTAGAATACCTTGTGAAGACCTTGCAAACTCTATCCCAAGAAAATATTTCAGCTCCCCTAGGTCCTTCATCTTAAAAGTCTTCTGAAGTGTAGCTTTGGTTTCCTCTACTAGTCTCAAATCAGGTCCTGTGATGAGCATATCATCCACATAGACTAATATAACTACAATGCAGCTGCCAGTACCTTGCACAAACAATGAGTGATCATGTTGACTCTGTAGAAACCCAAAACTGATCAATGCCTTTGATTACTTTGCATTCCACTGGGTGCTTGTTTGAGGCCATATAGAGATTTCAAGAGTCTGCAAACTGGCCTACACTCCCCCTGACTCTAAAATCCCTGAGGAAGAGTCATATAGATCTCATCAGGCAAGTCCCCTTGTAAGAAAGCATTGTATACATCCATCTGGTGGATATGCCAATGCTCAGAAGCTGCAACAGATAGAATGGTTCTAACTGTGACCATCTTAACAACTAGACTGAAGGTTTCCTGATAATCAATACCTTCCTGCTGGCTGAACCTCTTTGCCACCAGTCTGGCTTTAAACCTCTCAACCTCCCCTGTAGCTTTATACTTCACCTTGAAGATCCATTTGTAACCAATAGGTACCTTGTCTGGGGGAAGTGACACAACCTCCCAGGTGTGATTGGCTTCCAGAGCAGCAATCTCAGACTTCATAGCCTCCACCCACCTAGGATCTTGAACAGACTCAGTATAGGTAGAGGGTTCCACAATGGAAGAGAAGGCTGCAATGAAGGACTGATAAGAGGGAGATAAGGAGTCATAGGACACATAGTTAGCTGTGGAATAAGGTGTGGTGGTGGCAAAGGGCTGAGTGACATAGTCCCTAAGCCACAATGGGGGATGCTTAGGTCTAAAAGACCTCCTCAGTGTGGGATAAGGCTCAGAAGTAAGTGGCAGAGGATCAGAACCAACAGAAGGAGACGTAATAGAAGGATGTATGTGAGGAGAAGAAGTAGAAGATTGGTTGTGAGGAGAAGAAGTAGAAGGATATGAGTGGATATATCTAGGCACCTCTTCACAGCTAGGAGGTGAGGGAATAACAGGAAAAACAGGAGAAGAGTTACTGGAGGAGTCTTTGAAAGGAAAAACATTCTCCTGAAATACAACATCCCTATTGACAAAGAATTGCTGAGTAGAGATATCTAAGAGAATATACCCCTTTTGAGTATCTGAAAACCCCATGAGGACTGCAGGTTTGGCTCTAGGCATAAGTTTGTCTGTCTCCTGCACTTGTTTAGCAAAACACAAACAACCTAGAGTTCTAATGTGGCCCAGTTGAGGACTCCTCTTGTACAGCAATTCATAAGGTGAGTACCCTTTTAACACAGAAGAGGGTAGTCTATTGATCAGATAGGCAGCAGTGATGACACAATGACCCCAAAACTTGATAGGAATGTGATCTTGAAACCTCATAGCTCTGGTGACTTCTAGAAGATGCCTGTGCTTCCTCTCAGCTACTCTATTCTGCTGTGGAGTGTATGCACAAGTGGTTTGATGAACAATACCAAGTTTGTTGAAGACTGTCTTACATACTGAATTCAGAAACTCGGTACCATTGTCAGACCTCACCATTTTGACTGTTTTATTGAACTGAGTGTAAACAAAGGCTAGAAACTGTGGTAATGCAACACACACATCAGATTTCAGTTTCAATAAGAAAATCCAAGTCACTCTAGTGAAGTCATCAACTACTGTGAGAAAGTATTTATTACCATCAAAGGTTGCAGTTTTATATGGTCCCCAAACATCTACATGAATCAAGTCAAATGCACCAGCACTCTTAATACTACTGTGAGGAAATGGTGTCCTGGTTAGCTTAGCAGAAGGACACACACAACAGTTATTAATTGCATTGGTAATACTGGCTAGCTTAACAGGAAATAGGTTTTTCAAAGTAAGAATAGACACATGGCCAAGTCTCCTGTGCTATAAAGCTATATCACTGGAATCAACTGAGAAATCATCCTTTGTGTTAATAGCTGCTAAAGACACAGTAGTCAATCTCTTATTGCCATGTTGTTGAAGGAAGTATAGGCCATCTCTTTCTCTACCAATCCCCTTCACCTTGCCATTGAAGAGCTCCTGAAACATACAAAAATCAGGGTAGAAAGAAGCAAAACACCTTAGATCCCTTGTCATTTTTGATACTGACAGTAGGTTATACTTGAACTGTGGAACATAAAGTACTTCTTTTAGTATGTTTGTGTGATATCTGACTATCTCCAACATGAATTACTTGTGTGACATCTCCATTTGGCAAGAGAACCTTTCTAGAGCTAAGAGGAGGAACTACAGTTGTCTTATATAATAAATTGAGGTCAGACACCATATGGTTTGTAGCCCCTGTATCAATAATCCATTCTTGTGGACTATTGGAAGCTAGTAATGCAACACTAGTACCTGCTGCATGGGCCTGAGGTGTAGATGTAGAACTGCTGTTGTTTGTTGAGGTAGAGCTGACTGTGTTGCTGTTCAAAATCTGCATAATCTGGTCATATTGTTCCTTGGTAAAAGGAAAGGAACCACCTCCTCCATGCTGTGACTGTATATCCATATTGGCAGTGTGATTGTTTTGTTGCAAGATTTGACTGGACCTTGGCTGCATATTAGTCATCTGAGTGCCAGGGCTTTGTTGGCCACTAGTATGTGTGTAGAGACTTAGCTCAGGTGGTACAACACTGTAATTATTTGAAGCTGAGCCACATTCAGCTACTGCATTGTAAGCACCAGCTCCCCCTTTCTTCTTATACCTGTAGTCAGCTGGATACCCAACTATTTTGTAGCAATTCTCCTTGCTATGTCCTTTTAGTTTACAGAAGTCACAATATAGATTATAGTTCTTCTTGTATTTTGGTCTATTATCAGCCTTAGAGCTATAGAGTGCTGTAGATTCATAGTGACCACTGTGACATTAGGTCCAGCACCTAAAATCCCTGCTGATCCTGCTACACTCCTTTGACTTTCCTCACTTATTAACATAGCATAGGCTTGGTTCACAGAGGGAACATGTTTCATCATAAGAATTTGATTACGTGCTTGTGAGTATGAGTCATTTAATCCCATAAGGAATTGATACAACTTTTGTTTGTGCAGGTGTTCAATGAATTTCTTAGTCCTAGGGCAGTCCCAACCAGGATGAGGGACCAGATCTTCAGTTTCATCCCATAGATCTTTGAGTTCAGAATAATACACAGATATAGAGGAAGTACCTTGAGTTAGGGTTGCAATCTCCTTGTGTAGATTGTAGCATCTAGTGTCATTCACTTTGTCGAATCTCTCTTGTAGATCCATCCATACGGAGTGTGCATTTGTTGCATAAGCAATTCCGCTAATTAATGTTGGTGCTACAGCATTCATCAACCACGATAATACAATTGCATTGCATCTCTCCCATTGATACCAGTATTTCTCTCTGAATTTTTCTCTTTTCCATCTTCCGTCTACCATTCCAAGCTTGTTTCGACCTAGAAGAGCAATTTTCATAGATCTATACCACCGCGAGAAAGTGTTTGTTCCTGTTAATTGAAAAGAGATCAGAGAAATTCCACTTGTATCAGTAGATGCCAAATACAGAGGATGAGTGATTGGAACTGAGATTCCTTCTTCAAATTCATCCTCCGACGAGATTTGTGATGTTTCAGTTACTGTTGCAGGTGTTTCCTGCTCAGAATTGTCATTTGCCATTGTTGACCACGATTTAGAGCTTCAGGATTTTGAGAGAAGAAAGAAAGAAGAAGAAGTTACTCGAGAGAGCAAGGTTCCAGAATTGGATCGATTTGTGAGCTGTACTTCAGAGCTCGAGCTCTGATACCATGATAAGAATGGACATTGGGCCTAACTCAACCCCAAAAGCTAGCTTGTGAGGTGAGGATTGCCCAAGCCATATAAGGAGACCAAGGACCTCAACTCCCACCGATGTGGGACAACTCAACACCCCCCCTCACGCCCAGGCCTCTGGTGCGTGGACAACATAAATGGGGCCCAACATAGGTAACAATAATTGGGATGGGCCTGGCTCTGATACCATGTTAGAACTCAGTGCATGCAAGAGATGAGGAAGTGCAGCAATGGCGGTTACATGAGCTGAAGAAGAAGAAGAAGAGAAACAGAGAAAAATGTTTACTATATCTCAATGTAACAGTACATTGTTTGTATATATACACGTATATAATTAGCCTCCACTCATAAGATAGTGGGCCCCACTCTACTTCTAACACTATGACAGCTGTACACTAACTTCCTAACTAACATTCTCCTCCTTGTTATGTGACTGCACCTATTTCTACAATAATGCTTATTTTCGCTAAGTAATAGCTTGAATAAACTGATACTGTGTTTGACTAAATCGATTCAATAAACTTTAGTGATTTACCCAAGTACTAACCTAAATCACAATTGTTAGGAAACTTTTATGATTCAACAATCGTCAAATCATTATTGTTATTTGTAATTCAAACTTACAAGCAATTAGGAAAAATAAAACTACAAGAGCAAGTGACCAGCATATGGCAGATACCCGACAATCCTTCGCAAAAAGTTCTAGTATTTTATATAATATTTTTATGCAAAATTTGCGTACATACACTACATATGACGACACTTAATAGTGATAGAAAATAAATATTAATTTGGGACAAACAAGGCTTTAAAATCACCAAAGTCTTAAGCTCAAACTACTTACGCAAGAGAAGTTTAAATTTTCTTTATCAACTTAAAATATTCCTACCACAAAAATGACAATATTCTTCTATTAACTCTGATCAATACATACATTACCATAATAGGTTCCATAAATGCAAACAACAAGCTAGTCGAAAGGATTAGTTACCTCCTATAGCAAAGGTTAATACCTTATTTATTTTAAATAAATACCCTTTTAAAAAATTATATTCCATAGCTACATTTTAATTTTTTATAGCCAAATATTTATTTATGGTCACCTCCTACCCTTAAGCCATAAAATAAGCTTTGTATTATTTTTCTCTCTCCACTCAAATTTCTCCTATCCCCTCAAATTTCTCGTATCCCACCTACCCCATATCTATTCTCCCTCTCTCTCCTCATCTTCCACCTTCATCTTACTTTTACAGAGCTTCTCAAAGATATTTTTGTTTGTACAGTTTCGACAAAACAAGAAGGGCTACAATTTGCATACTTGAAAATCCTCTCTAAATAATTCTGAATTGAGATATTTGGCCTTGTGAGGCCATGAAAAACTGAGATCTTTTGGGGTTGAAATCTGCCATTAATATCTTTAGCTTCAGCCACCCTTTGGAGTAGAGAAAATAAGTAATCTATGAGTTTTGGCATCGGGCTTTGATTTTGAGTGATTTCTAGCTCTGCCATTATTGTATTGGTACTAAGAAAGAAAGGAAAAAGGGGAGAGAAAAGGGATGTGTTGCTTAGGAAAATCGTTGGCGGCGAGGACGATGTGGTAGATAAGAAGAAAGTGAAAATTGAGGTTCCTATTCCGAGGGAATTGTTATTTTCATCCGCTGAGACGACATTAGGGTTTTTCTTGAACAAAGACGACGGAGCTTGGGGCGAGCAACTTGAATTTTCTGTTAATATATTTCAATGTATCTCGCTGTATTTTCATGTATTCATTGTCTTTTTTTTTCATTGTATTTCAATGTATCTCGATGTATTCCATGTATTTCATTGTATTCACTGTCTCGTTGTATTCCATGAATGTATTCATATATTTTTTAGTTAATATAATTTATGTATCCAGACGTATATATGTATTCAAATTGCTCTGTTTTTGTTGTATTTATCGGCTGGGAAAAATATTCAGCATATTTTCTCTGAAGATTGCTATGTTTTTGGGGTGTTTTTCGGTTGAGATTTTTTTTATAACTGGAAATGCAAATTTTTTGTGTTATAATTGAGTTTGCTGAGTTATATTAGTAGTCTATTATGTTAATTGATTCACTTTCCGTTTAAAAAACAGCTGAATAGACCATGAATTGCGCTATTTACGTTACTGTATTCATAAATACATATCGTGTATACAGTCGAATACAATAATCTGTTTAGCTGTAATCCCCTGTTTCACACCGTGAATATAGTCGAATACAAAAATCTGTCTACCTGTAATCCCCTGTTTCACGCCTAGAAATGCTACAATATTCATGAATACAGTAGCTTAAATACATCGAATACACTCAAAAAACCCTGAAAAAATAGCTATAGGAAGTAAAATAGTAAATAGTAGCTACAAATAGCTAATAACCACTAAAACATAGTTGTTTTTGAAAGTTTCACTTTAAGAAAAGAACTCAAAAACCAAAGTAGAAAAAGAGAATATCGGCGAAATGAAATAAGAAAATGAAGGAAAACTCTTTAAATTACTAATTTAGTGTCTTAATCAACCACATCAACCTTGACTGTGCAAGATAATAGCCTTCGAAAAATGGAAAACAAAGCAGCGCATGATATCTCCTTAGCCTTTCTAATTCCATTCATATTTTCTCTAGTATTTCGACTCGGGGCACCACTTGAATTATCACCAGTATTACGAACTTTTCGTTTTATTCTATAGTATTTCAGTACTATTTTTTCACAAACGCTCTCTTCTTTTGAAAACGGATAGCTTCTTAAGTATAATTGCCTGTATGAAATGCTGTCCGGCTCGTTAGGCTCAGGATGATTGCACCCAATATTGCTATTCTGGTTTATTTTTGAGCTGATTGACTTTATGAACTCAATGTCGGATTCTGGCCATTTATACTGGTTAACGTATGTTGCTCTTACAGGTGCTCTAGCCATCTTACTTTTCTCATCATCAACGCGTACGTTCTCTTCTTTTGAAAACGGGTAGCTTCTTAAGTATAATTGTCTGTATGAAATGCTATCCAACACCGTCGTCGGATTATTGGGATGACTGCACTCGATGTTGCCATTGTATTGGTTGTTTATCCTTGAGCTGACAACTGATTTTATGAACTCAGCGTCAGATTCTGGCCATTTATACAGGTTCACGTATGTTGGTCTTACTGGTGCTCTGGCAATTTCGTTAACACAATTAGTTGATATGCAGGCGGAGGCCATGTTAGTTTTCCGGCGAGAAAATAACTTATCTCACTTACCTCTCAATATGAAAATCAGGTAGCTAGTGTTACACCTACAGTATTTATATAATAGTGAAAAACCAGTTTTGATAACAAACTAGGAAACCTAATCCCATATTATGTTTACTACAAAACCTATTTAGATAAGAGTTAAAATAGAGTAGAAAATACCAAATCCTAAGTAATTTAGGATTACTAATAGTGGTTTAATTCCAACAAAAATGTTTGACACGAATATAGTTAAAGAGATGAACAAATACAAATCCATAGTAATTTAGGATTACTAATATTCTTGTTTTTAGTCTGCTTCACTTGCTTTTGTAGTGGGATTAGAGTTTTGAAGCGTTGTCGATGTAAGTATTGAGGCAAGGGCCTCAAGCCTACAACACGTGACAGCGGAGCCGAATCACACACAGTTCAACCCACTTCATCTAGAGCCATAAATATCAGAACAAAAATACTATTCAAAATCTGAAAAATATTCCAGCATAATATGTCGGAGTTCGAATTTTGTATATCAGAGCTTCCATCATAACATGCTGGAATTTCATAATGTGCTGGAATTCCAACATAATATGCTGGAAGTTTATACACAAGTGCTCCAATCTCCAGTATATTATGCTGGAACTTTCCGTGTTACCGCAAAATAGTGGCTATTTTTCAAAGACTTTGCAAACGCTGACTATTTTTCAATTACCAATCCTTAAAACTGACTAGCCCATGCTATTTTGACATAAATATCCATTCTAGTTTAGCACTTCTTCTAGACTGTCGTGTACTCCTTGACATGGCCTTAAATAGTTGTGGGAAACTACTAGCTATGCCCATTTATAAGTAGCTCATTACAAAAATTGACCAATTTATAAAATATTACTAATATTAGCCAATTAGCTATTTGTAGCAAAAAAAAAAAAATCAAATTTTTGCTTTCTTTTGAGTGTGTGTTATTAGAATATATTGGGTATATCTTAAGGAGCTTGAATCTTAGTTTTGGGATAATTTGGTGAAGTTTTGAGCTGGTTTGAATTGAAAATTCGAACTAAAAACTTAACATGAAAAAAAATGATATGTGTATCACACTGTACATGTATCATTTATGTATCACATATGTATCATATTTGTATCACTGTATATCACATGTATATCCATGTATACCTGTGTATGAGATACATGCGTGATACATGTTTGATACTTGTGTCACAGAAGAATTTTTGAATTCAATTTAATTACGAATTTTGATACAAAACCAATTCAAATCACCTCCAATCTTCCTCAAATTTTGTATATTGGATTATATGTTTTCAATGAATTTCAACTATACCCATTGAAAAAGTTTCTTTTTTGCTTAGATTTTTGGAATATTGTATTTTTGTTTATTTCACCACTTTATTTGCTATCTCATCCATGAAATTTCCTTTCCGTCTTGCATCTAATGTTTCTAATCACGCTTAAAAATATGGAAGGTGATTTTTTGCATGTGATTCTTTGAGAGAAAGAATCTTATTTATTTGGTTTTCAATTTTTATATGTGCTTGGCATGTTTTGGTAAGTTTATGACTAATGGCTAGAGGTTGATAAGTTGAGACTTATTTGAAATATTTGTGTAAGTTTCCAATAGTTTTAGGTCGGGTGATTTGCGTGATATTTGGCGCCGTTATTTAAATGTTGTCAGTTTTGACATTTGTGCAGAAATAGCCTTTTAAATAATATCCTTAAGTTGCAATTGAAGCGCAATAGAGTATATAAGATTTTCTAATCAATGATGGAGTTTTTATTGCAAAACCACCATAGACATACAAGAATAAAAATTAATGCTTCTTTTTAGAATTAAAAAGTGTAGAGAGACTCTCAATGTCAAAAATACTAGTTTCTCCGGTTCACAATAAGTGACCAATTTACTTTTTTTATTATGGTCCAAAATAAGTGTCCATTTATATAATCAAGAAAAAATTCAAGGCAGAATAGCCTAGGAGACACTTGTACTTGTTCCAGATTGTCATCCCGGTCCCTACACTCCATAAAGTATCATCCAGACACCTTAACTTAATCAAAATAAGACTTTTTAACACCTCCTGAATCGTGTGATGCTCACTTGCTTGACGTGGATAACAAATCAACATCCACATCAGATTCTATGCCAAAATAATATTATTTAACAAAATTTTAATTTCATAAATAAAAAATATAATAAATAAAAAGCAAAAAATCAAAATTAAAGTTAAAGAAAACCCCTCCTCCATTCTTCAAACCCACCCACTCAACCTTCATAAAAGAATAACCTACCTGCCATGGCTCATCCACCATGAGTACCATCACTTCCTTCACTCCTCTTTTAAAGAAAGTTATCTATCCATAAAAAATACATGAGCAGAGAATTAAGTCTTTTGAATTTTGACTTATTCCTCTATCCCAATTTGGAAGGGCTGTGAAAAAATTTGAAAGATAAAACCACTGGAAAAAAATGGAGGAGCCATAGAGAAGGGGAAGATGACATGATGGAAGAAGAAATACACTCCAAAGAGAAAATCTAATGAAAGAAGGGATGAAGAAAGATGAAAAAAAAAGGGAAGGGAGGGGATATAAAGAAGAAGAAAAAGAGGAGAAGAGGCGGGGGAGGGGAGGCAGAACAAAAGGGGAGGGGATGCGAAGAAGAAGAGGGGGGGGGGGGTAAGGAGGAGGAGGGGGGCAGAACGAAGGGGGAGAGGACTGAAGAAGAAGACACTGTACATCTTTTTTAGCTGTCTTCTTTCATACTAGAATAGCTGCTAGTATTTTTATTTATTTGTTTATTACTTTTTACTTTTTAATAAAGAAAAATCATCAGCTCACGCACCTAATGTGCGTGTAAATCACTTATTTTGTCCACTTCAGCAATATCAATGCCACATAAACTCGGTCAACGGTCAGAAGGGTTTAAAAGTCTTACTTTGATCAAGTTGAGGTGTTTGGATGAAACTTTATGGAGTGTAGGGACCGGGATGACAATCCGAAACTTGTACAAGTGTCTCCCAGGCTATTCTTTTGTTTTTTCAAAATTACCATTATGTACGTATCCCTAAAAAGTCATTTGCTCCTCACATTTGAGAAGAGAAGTAAGTACTACTATAACTACGGTGCAACATTTAATGAAGGATAGTTTAGTTACACTAACTATTTTCGTCTAGAATTTAGTATTTCCTTAATGGATGTGTCCAAAGCAAATTGATCACTCATTGTGGACCGGAGGGAGTAACTTGTCACGACCCAAAATCCACTAAGAGTCGTGATGGCGCCGGACACCGCTGTCAGGCAAGCCAACCATATTACTTAATTGAATTCTCGATTTAAATATTTCTGAAATCTCTCCTTTTATACGTTTAAGCTATACATAGTAATTTCACTGAATAAGAAAACGAAACCTTTAACAACCTTTGAAATTCTGAATAAAACATAGACATCCCCAAAACCCGGTGTCACAAGTGCATGAGCTATTTCTAACAAACAATACAATACAACATCCGTCCTGAGTACAAATGGACAGAAAGTAAATACAATGCACTGAAAGAGACTATACTAGCTGCGGGTCGCCTCGAGTAATGCAGCTCACCTAGTCCCAGTATCATCCATGCTGCTACGCCTAGTAGGTCACTAGAAGTACATATGCCCGTGCAACAAAAATGCACAGAAGTGTAGTATGAGTACAAAAACAACGTGTACTCAGTAAGTATCCCGCTTAACCTCGAAGAAGTAGAGACGAGATGGCAACTTCGACACTTACTAAAGGTCCAGTAATAATATTATTAATGCGATGACTCACGAATTTATTAAGAGCAACGGTAGATTCAAGTGAATTACTAAACATGTAAAAGTTCCTCTTTATTAAAAGTCTCCGGATTCATAATCCCATAGTTAACGATTTTCTCAAATCAGGGAGAGCAGATATTAGTATCAACAAATATCAAGGCAAGCATTACAAGCATGCGCAACTCATGCCGAGGTCGTACGACCCGATCCAACATAAATGTAAGATATGCACTGCCAAGGGTCGAGCGACACGAACCATAGATGCATCTATTACCCGCTCGCGAATCACATATGCGACGCGGTCAAATTAACTAAACAATCACCCTGCTCGCGAATCATACATGCGACGCAGGTACATATAGAAATACATGCTCAAACAGCAAATTAAGAATTTATCGGGGAATATTTATCCAAATAAAAGCCAATTCTCTTTTAATGATTTAAGAAAAATAGATTTTAATCCTCTTAGAAATTCATTTACCAATTCGATAATATTTAAGAAATTCAACTGTCAATAAGATCACAGGTATTCCAAGTATAACATGCTTTTTGGGTCCTAGACTACCCGGACTTACACATATTAGTAGCTGCGCACGGACTCTCGTCACCTCGTGCGTACGTAGCCCCCACAAATAGGAGCACATAACCAATTATTTCACCTATGGGGACAATTCCCTCTTACAAGGTTAGAAAGGAGACTCACCTCGCTCCGAAGATCCATAACCGGCATCCCACGCCCTTCCAAAGACTTGAATCGATGCTAAATACTCCCAAAACTAGCCAATGATTATGAAAATTCATTAATATACTATAAACTACTCATATTAATCCAATTTATAACAATTCCTAACCCCGATCGAAAGGTTAACAAAAACGCCTTCGGGCCCACGTGCCCGGATTTCCAAATGTTTTGAAGAATAAGTTTACCCATAGCCTCACGAACTCAAATATATAATTTTCTCTTAATTCCATACCCAAAATCGTGGTCAAATTCCAAGAATATCAATTTTTTAGGTTTTCCCTCAAATCCCAAGTTTTCTACAAATTTCCAATCCGTATATAATCATGTATTTAACTCAAAACTAACATAAATTACTTACCTCATGCTTGGTGGTGAAAATGGCACCTCAAAGTTGCTCCAAATCGGCTCCAACGGAAGAAAATGGGGTTGAAATGAACCCAACCCCCGATTTAAAAGAACCTCACTGCCTCCAGCGTTTTCGCATCTACGGTCAGGGGACCGCATCTGCGGTCCCGGATCTGCGAGAAATGGGCCGCACTGCAAAAATGGGCTAAAGAGCTGGGACCGCATCTGCGGTCTCCAGGCCGCATCTGCGGAGCCGCTTCTGCGTCTTGGGAGCCACATCTGCGGTTCTTGGCCTGGCCTACCCTGGGCCGCTTCTGCGATGGGAGGACCGCATCTGCGGTCTCGCACCTGCGGTACACCAACCGCAGGTGCGGTTATGACAGAAGCAGCAGCTTCAGCACTTCTCAAAATTTTATTTTCGATCTGTTAACCATCCGGAATCCACCCGAGGCCCCCAGGACCCCATCCAATCATGCCAACCAGTCCCAAAACACATTACGGACTTGATCGAGGCCTCAAATCATATCAAACAACGCTAAAACCACAAATCGACCTCCAATCCAAACTTTATGAACTTTAGAATCTCAAACTTCTTCTTTCGATGTTTAAACCTATCAAATCACGTCCGATTGACTTCAAATTTTGCGCACAAGTCATATTCTACATTACGGACCTACTCCAACTTCCGGAATCGGATTCCGACCCCGATATCAAAAAGTCCACCTCCGGTCAAACTTCTCAAAAACCTTCAAATTTCTATCTTTAGCCAAATGACTCCAAAATGCTCTACGGACATCCGAATTCACTTCCTATCGCGCTTCCAATTCTAGAATCACCATACGGAGCTACTCCCAGATTCGGATTCCCAAACGGACGTCGGTAACACTGAAATGCACTGCAACCCAAACCTATGGAATTTCTTCCAAAATGCTAACCTCAAAAATAGGCGCCAAAACGCTCCCGGGTCATCCAAAACCTGATCCGGGCATACGCCCAAGTCCGAAATCCTCATACGGACCTGCTGGAACCTTAAAATCCTGATTCCGATGTCGTTTACTCAAAAATCCAATTCTAGTCGATTCTTTCAACTTAAAGCTTCCGAAATGAAAATTCTCCTTCCGAATCAACCCCGAACTTCCCGAAATTCAATTCTGACCACGCGTACAAGTCATAATGCCTGAATTGAAGCTGCTCATGGCCTCGAACTGCTGAACGGTGTGCTAGGTCTCAAAACGACCGGTCGGGTCGTTGCATCCTCTCCCACTTAAACATACGTTCGTCCTCGAACGTGCTAGGGACTGTGCTGGGGTTGTCTAAATTCTCTGTTTAACACTTCGAGTACCTACCCGTGCTACCACAACTCAGCTGGGCGCCCTAGCTCGGTCAATCTGACGATATCCTTTTTCACTTAAGCAAATAAGACTTAGAGCCCAATTCCATCATCCGGGATTCTCTGCCAGGCCTGTTCCAACATACGCTCACCGTATCAATAACTACATACAACACCAAAACATGACTGCATATCTTAGCTGAATTCACATCTTGCACCACTTTACTCACAGGACCACAATAGCATTCTCTGATCGAATAAATCAAAATTCCACGAATCTGATGCTCCCATTGCACCTCATGACCTATATAGGTCTTGCTCTAACTCTTACAATACCGCCACGATGGAAGAGATGCGTAGACATTCATAATCAGTTGCTGAACCAACAAATCATTGGGTCTATACTCCTGTCAGGAACCATCACCTCATCTTGAACCAAATAATTGTATTTGCTCCTTAATATACTTCACATATTCAGATTGCACTGATCCTAAGTCCAATGATCTCGTCTCACCCAGTACGAACTGCTCAGGCAATAGCCACCCCCGGACATGGTCAAAAGTCTCGTATGATACCACAACATGCCAATAGGCTACCAATTCGAACGTGATACAATAGTAAAACGACTCTGAAAAGGAAATCCAATTACCCCGCGCGCGTATCATACATGCGGCGCGGTCAACATATTTGAACAGACACCCCGCTCGCAAATCATGCATGTGACGCGGACACACAGCTAATATAAGTTTCTCTCAGGAAAAGAGGAAACAAAACACATAAAAATAGATACAGGGAACTGTACTCAACATCACACTGTTGCGGTGTGCAACCCGATCCAGATATCATACCCATGGCGGCGTGCCACCCGATCCACACATAGATTTCACATAAGGAAATATACATCGAGCTAAATTGCTCATTACAACCAAATGCCGAATATCGATCACAAGCACGCTAAGTGCATAATACCATCCCTGGGGAGACATATAGTGCCATAGGGTACACAACTCAAGCACAACTGAGGTGCGACATACGATTCAAATCTCGAGAGCCCTCCTGCTCACATAACATCATCTCTACGCGGAACCTCAACACATAATCAATTCCCCAAGCCGTCTCACAACTCACGCGGCGCAATGTATCATTACATGAAATATCTGGCAACGATGTAGCACCCTGACTACTCCTCCCTAAGGAGCATATTACTGAAATGAACACATATTGCCTGATATAGAGCCCCATATTCACATTTGAATCCATCCACAGACCTCTAGCTGATCCTGATCGCACCGAACTAGACTAATAACCTTTCAAAGGTCCATAATAGCTCTCCTTTCTCTCATAACACATAAGAACAACCATCGTAATCAGAGTAATCATCCACAGTCCACAACCCAATAAACCGGGTGCCCTCCAGGCATAAATTCTCAAATTAACGATACCACCACAATCTCCATACTTGGTTTCATTCTCCAATCAATCAGTGACTACATGCCACACTTGTACAATCCTCCCGTGGAACACGCCCCCACGACCTTTCATAACAGATAACAAGTCTGTATATCCATACCACCGGCCGTACTAACGCTGAAAAGCGATCAAGAATCCA
Organism: Nicotiana attenuata; assembly: GCF_001879085.1. Classification (NCBI taxonomy): domain Eukaryota; kingdom Viridiplantae; phylum Streptophyta; class Magnoliopsida; order Solanales; family Solanaceae; genus Nicotiana; species Nicotiana attenuata. The sequence continues at coordinate 118,977 of NW_017673375.1, forward strand.
TAACCAGGATGCAAAGCCTCTTTCACAAACGCCGATCTCAGGTGACGCTGAAGATAATACCAACTTACTTTAAACATCGAAACTACTTTCCTGCTCATCCGAGCTCGTGACATTCTCGTCAACACCGAACTGTAACCTTGATCTTCACTTCAAATTCCATACCACTCACTGCGCCCAACACGCCAAAATATGATCGAACACGATTTTCATCATAACTCCGGAACCACTAATAGTTTAACACTTCATCATATAAAAACTTTTCACTTAACTCACTTAAGGAGAACCATTGCGAGACACAGGTGGATTCTCATAACCGTAGAACACGCCAAGTCTCTAAGTAGTGGTCTTAAGCCACCATAGCCCTTCTGGGACCCGCCTACACATGACAGGCCATAACAGTAGAATACTTCTGAATAATATCAATTACGGCAGCCGACAAGCCTCACATGTACCGCCACAAATCCCTTGCATAACTCGATCGCGCTGAAGGAACCGATCACTGCCACCAATATGCCAATTCAACTATGGCTAATCAATCTATCTTCTTCCAATTTATCCTTGATTGTCTTAGAAATAACAATACTTCATTCAACACATAGCATACTCCATCCGCACTCATCTCGAGTGACCTTGACTCACGAGACCATGCTATCTCAAGTACCACGAACCATTTCATGCCTCCCAATTGCTACCCTGCAGGTCAAAACATCATAGAATCTTCTGGGCACCTCCTCATAAGTTGCTACAAGGCTTGATTCTTAACTGTATCTATAGGCTTGAAGCCATTAGGCACCACACTTTACCCCTTTGAATCCACTAGGACCGTCGTTGAGAGCCACCCGCTCTGGCTTGGCCCCGAATATATGCAACTCCATAAATCCTCTAGCACATGAATACCCTCTCAACGAAGCACCCGGCAGAATCACTTCCCTTGAAACCCACATCTATACAAGGCATAAACCTAAATCCTTCCCCAAGTCCGAACATGGGCCAATAAGGCCAACCATAGCATACCTTTAACAATTCCTTTGCTCAAATCACCGCTTATGTCCTTTCCGTAGCTGGAACGACCCATCAATATGCTAATAACCAGAAGCCTCGCAAGTAGTTAACCATGCAACCCTAATCATAGGCGGTGGGACTCTCCCACTTAGCTTGAAGCCATTATTACACTACTCTGGACTTCACCAGGATCCTTGATTTCTTATTGACATAACCTTACGCAATCCACCGCAAAAATTCTCGGAATCTTTTCTGTAAAAACCCCTTTTTATATTCTGAATCATCACCCACATTCGCACGACCAATCTCTTTGCTGTATAACCAATAGAATTCCTCGCAGAAGCTTCGGTAATCATGCGACCGTTGATCTACTCACTGGAGATAACTCACCTGTGGGATTTACGTGCTGACGTCTTCCAACACGCTCCACGGGGTGCAAACACCACGACATTAATGACCCATCCTAAGTCCAAGCTCACTCTCTAGCTGCACGAGTCCATTCACCCCTCGTGGACATCAATTAAGTGCGTGGCAACATCCTTCCCATTCAAAGTTAGGTTGTATCCTTCTCCATTTCTAGTGGCTCATTTTTGTTATATCGGATCCCCTGCTGCGTGACAGCCCACACTTCAAATAAATCCGTAGGCACAAATCATCAATCACAAAAATTCCCAAATCACCCCAAACTCTCCCACTTTGGCGAAACTCATCTCCTTAGTCGATTACTCGACCTTTACTTCTTATGCCTGGCCTTCAAGAAATTTTAACTACCGCCTGACACTCCCCACATGTCCTTCCTCATTCCTTGCTGTTTAGTTGTTGCCTTAAATAAAATCTACCTTTGTGGCACTTGAACCCACAATTGCTGCTAACTTTAAACCTCTCCGAAGATTATCTTCCTCGAACCGTTGACATTGGGAACACTGATTCAATCCTGCACTACTGCACCCCGCGATATCTGATAGCCGCTTCTTCAATACTATTTCACGATATCTTCCCCCAAAGGCGAATTGTAGAAGATCATAACACCGGCGAACTTAGTACATTCAATAGGGACAACTACACCTCATCAAAGAAGAAAACTCTACCACGCCCACAAATACCAAATCTCATTACTCCATCAACCCAAATCTGCACATTCTTAGTCCGATTGCCTTTCCTCCGCCAGAAGTAAAATACCGAATCTCTGAATCATGCACTGAGTAAACCTCCCTTCAAGTCATTCTCTGCCCCGACACGTAGGCAAATATCCTACCATCATATCAATACTGGAGAACAATTGTTCAATGCATCATGGCAACTTGTGCCTAGCCTCAGAGCTCTCAAATGTACCGCTACTGAGCTGAAATGACAGAATATCCTTCTACAAGGTGACGATAATAGCTCAGACAACTATGTAGGGAGAAATATCCCGCACCACCTCGGTAGTACCATTACAATTCTTCCATTCTCGATTTATAACAAACGGTTCGCTTCGCATAGGATTGAGTAGGAAGGAAACAGGGGCACAAGCCTCCAGGAATCAAATCGCACGATGAGGAATCAAGAAGGGAAATGTTAGCCTGTGTGAGTCCGCCAACCTATAGAGTATCTGGTCCTCTATGAGACTGATACGTTGAAAGCTGTAAAGACTGAATGTAAAGGAGGCCAGAGGTTTTTCTACGTGGAAAAATCCCACACAAGGGGATCAAAAAACCACGACCTACACCAGTAGGCTTTAAACTCAACTAACTTGTAATCTACCTATTACAAGCTACTTTGCAAACTCCCTTTTGCAAAGACTTCAAACTAACTTGTGATGCACCACCACAAGCCACTCTCTAACTCTCCTAGTTACAGAGGATTCATCTTATGACTATTCCTAGTCACAACGCAAACTCAAAAGTTTACAGATTTGGTTTGTTCCTAAAATAGTGCTTCTAAGAAAGCAAAATAGGAATTACAATGTAAAGCAACTAACAAGATTACAACTCAACTATGGATATACAGAAGACTTCGTTTAGAAACTGATCTGTAACGACCCGGCTGGTCGTTTTTGGAAAATTTTCCCCGATCCCCCATTAACTGTTTCCCCTAAGTTCATTTATGCTATTTTGGTTTGCCGGGACGTTCGGTGTTGAGTTTTGGAGAGTTTTGGGACACTTAGTTCCTAAATGAGAGCTTAAGAGTTGAAAAATTATCTGTAATCAGAACAGTGTGAAGACGACCTCAGAATGGAAATCCGATGGTTCCGTTAGCTCCGTTAGGTGATTTCGGGGTTGGGAGCGTGTTCGGAATGTATTTTGGAGGCTCGTAGCTCATTCAGGCTTGAAATGCCGAAGTTTGAATTTTTGAAGTTTCCGGTCCGATAGTGAGTTTTTGATCCGAGGGTCGGATTGGAATTCCGGAAGTTTCAGTAGTTCCGTCATGTCATTTGGGATGTGTGTGCAAAATTTCATGTCATTCGGACGAGGTTCGGGTAGGTTTTTGATCGAAAACGTGTTTGGTTGGAATTTGAAGTTCTAAGGCTTGAATCTTTGATTAATTTGGGTTTCCGGCGTTGTTTAGGTGTTTTCAGGATTGGTACAAGTTTGAAAAAGGCATTAGGTGGTATTGGTACTTTTAGTTGAGGTCCCGGGGGCCTCGGGATGATTTCGGGTGGTTAACGGAAGAGTTTTGGAAGTTGAGAAATAGCAGCACTGCTGCTTCTGGTATCTTTCCGCTTCTGCGGCTTGGGAACCGCAAAAGCGGAGCCGTAGAAGCGGCCTTGGTCGTCGCAGAAGCGAGATTTGCCCTCCCTCTCAGGAACCGCAGAAGCGGTCGCCTTTCCGCTGAAGCGGAACCGCAGGAGCGTTATGTGTCCGCAGAAGCGGACTCTGGTCCATTAAGTGAAAACCACAGAAGCGGTTGTTTTTCTGCATATGCGGGACCGCAAAAGCGGTCCCTTGTCCGCAGAAGCGGAAATCCCTGGGCAGAAATAGAAATTTCGAGGGTTTGAGTTCATAAGTTACAAAAATCAATTGAGAGCTCGGTTTAAGGCGATTTTGAGTGGGATTTGAAGTGAAGATCACTGGGTAACGTTTCTTTGGTCCCTTCCTGTTATATTTCATCATTTTATAGTTAAATACACCATTGGAATTCGAATTTAGGATCAAAAATTGGAAGAAACTTCATTGACCTAATTATTGAGTTTTGAGTGGGCAATTGACCTCCGATTTGGGAGATTTTTATATGGTTAGACTCGTGAGAGTACGAGGGTTCTAAAAATGTGAAAATTATTCGATTCCGGGCCGTTGTCCTAGAGGGCATTTTGGTCATTTCACTTAATTTTACGCCGTAGCTTTGAATTTATTAGCAAAACCAGGTGTTTGCCATGTTATTTACAATGTGTAATTGAATTGAATAGATTTGAGCCATTTGGAGCAAGAGCGTGATTTCTAGTTGATATTG
>NW_017673375.1:127430-133093 GCF_001879085.1 Nicotiana attenuata
ATATGTCATTGTTGCGGCGAGCAACCCGATCCATATATGTCATTGTTGCAGTGTGCAACCCGATCCATATATGTCATTGTTGCGGCGTGCAACCCGACCCATAGATATCATTGTTGCGGCGTGCAACCCGATCCGTAAATATCATTGTTGCAGCGTGCAACCCGATCCTCAAATATCACGTGGTAGGCGTACCACACGCTCCCATTTCATCAGTCACAATATAACAAAATAATCTCGGCTGGGGAACAACAAGGTATAACTTCCCGGCAAGGGAACAACATGTCAAATCAAATGTTTCGGCAAGGGAGAAACATCTATAACCGCACTGGTCCCAACATCTAACTACCGCAGCTATAACCGATCCTGTTGCAACATCTAACTGCCACAACTATAATCAATCCAGTTACGACATCTATCTACCACAACTATGATCAATCCTGTTACAACATCTAACTACCACAACTATAATCAAACTTGTTGCTACACCTAACTACCTCAGCTATAACCAACCTATTACAATACTTAACTACCTCAGCTATAACCAACCTATGACAACACTTAACTACCTCAGCTATAACTATAGTCATCACTCAACACAAGGAAGCATTAACCTAAGCGTCCGTAATATCAATTAAGAACATAGTACAAGGGAACCACAATTCGACAATGGCCCGCCAGGGGACAACATAATGATCTTTTCTCTCCTCACTTTTACTTCACAATTCACTTCACAACTCGAGCCAATGATCTAGAGGTTCAATTATCACTTATACTTTCGCAATTCGCTATACAACTGGAGCCAACGCTCCTCAATATCCATAAGTCACGATTCTTTCCACATCATTGCACAACAAATAGAAATAATCACCAAGGCATGAATAATACAACGAAGTCATGGAAATCACAATATAGAACCCACGGTCATGCTAGACACCAATGTATAGATACTCGTCACCATGCCTATACAACGTACTCGACAATTAGCAAGTAGCAAATAAGACTCTACTCCTATTCCCTCAAGCCAAAGTTAGACCAAACACTTACCTCAACTTCCACGGCTAAATCAATCCACAACGACCGCCTTCCCTCTCGAATTCGGCTCCAACTCAATCAAATCTATGAAATAACGACTTTATAATATCAATAATAGCTAAACAAATCAAACCCAATGCGTAAATATAGATTCCCAACCTTTCTCCCAAAAATTCCAAAAATCGACCCCGGGCCCGCTTGGTCAAAACACGAGGTTCGAACCAATTTCATGTCACCCATTCCCCCGCGAGCCCGAATATACAATTTGTTTCCAAATTCGACCCCAAAACGAGGTCTAAATCAAAGAAAATTGAAAAAAAACCTAATTCTACCCATTTCCCCCAAATTCCACCCCAATCCATGGGATTTAAGCTTAGGAATTCACTAATTAATGAAGAAAAATGAAGGAAATAAGTGGGGATTTACTAACCCAAGTGGTCTTGAAGAATGGGGGCTTCAATGGACTCCTAGAGCTTGGGGAAGAGGAGAGCTCGTGTGAATTTTCAGTGAAACCCGTATGTTTTGATTCTGAAAACTTAAAAATATAACTGGGCGAATTTGCTCTATGCGTTCGCGAAGAAGAGGGGCTGGCAAGAAACGCGTTCGCGAGAGGGCGATGCGAACGCGTAGGGTAAAATACTGGGGTCCCAGATTTAGGCTTATGCGAATGCGTGAATGAATACGCGAACGCGTTGAAGGGGGGGTTGGCACTACGCGAACGCTGTCACGACCCATTTTCCATAATAGGTCATGATGGCGCCCGACACCATTTGTCAGGCCAGCCAACGCGGAAGTATAATTAAATTCTCATGTTACCCTTACCAAAAANGCACTATCCAGATTCTTGAGGATATGCTCCGTGCGTGTGTGATTGAGTTCGGAGGATCTTGGGATCATTTCTTGCCACTGGCGGAGTTGCTTACAATAACAGCTATCAGTCCAGCATTCAGATGGCGCTGTATGAGGCTTTATATGGTAGGAGGTGCAGATCTCCGGTGGGTTGGTTTGAGCCGGGCGAGGCCAGGCTATTGGGCACAGAGATGGTTCAGGAGGCATTCGAGAAGGATAAGGTGATTCAGGATAGACTCCGTACAGCCCAGTCCAGGCAGAAGAGTTACGCGGACAGGAAGGTCCGTGTTGTTTCATATATGGTTGGAGAGCGGATTCTGCTTCGGGTCTCGCCTATGAAGGGCGTCATGCGGTTTGGGAAGAAGGGAAAGTTGAGTCCGAGGTTTATTGGCTCATTTGAGATCTTGAGGCGAGTTGGGGAGGTTGCCTATGAGCTTGCCTTACCCCCAGTTTGGCCGGAGTTCATCCGGTATTTCATGTTTTGATGCTCCGGAGATATCACGGTGATCCGTCGCATGTGTTGGATTTCAGTTCAGTCCAGCTGGACAAGGATCTATCCTATGTTGAGGAGCCTGTGGCTATTTTGGACAGTCAGATCAGGAAGTTGAGGTCAAAGAAAATCGCTTCAGTGAAGGTTCAGTGGCGAGGTCAGCCGGCCGAGGAGGCGACTTGGGAGACCGAGCAGGATATGCGCAGCCAGTACCCTCATCTTTTCACTACTTCGGTAAGTTCTCTATGCTCGTTCGAGGACGAACGAATGTTTAAGTGTAGGAGGATATAACGTCCCGGCCGGTCGTTTTTGGAAATTTCGCCCCGATCCCCTATTAACTATTTCCCCTAAGTTCATTTCTGCTATTTTGGTTTGCCGGGACGTTCGGTGTTGAGTTTTGGAGAGTTTTGGGACAATTAGTCCCTAAATGAGAGCTTAAGAGTTGAAAAATGGTCCGTAATCAGAACAGTGTGAAGACGACCTCGGAATGGAAATCTGATGTTTCCGTTAGCTCCGATAGGTGATTTCGGGGATGGGAGCGTGTTCGGAATGTATTTTGGAGGCTCGTAGCTCATTTAGGCTTGAAATGCCGAAGTTTGAATTTTTGGAGTTTCCGGTCCGATAGTGAGTTTTTGATCCGAGGGTCGGATTGGAATTCCGGAAGTTGCAGTAGTTCCGTCATGTCATTTGGGATGTGTGTGCAAAATTTCAGGTCCTTCGGACAAGGTTCAGGTAGGTTTTTTATCGAAAGCGTGTTTGGTTGGAAATTTGAAGTTCTTAGGCTTGAATCTTTGATTAATTCGGGTTTCCGGCATTGTTTAGGTGTTTTCAAGATTGGTACAAGTTTGAGTAAGGTATTAGGTGGTATTGGTACTTTTGGTTGAGGTCCTGGAGGGTGAAGTCTGGTCCATCTGTCTAGTAACTTCTGTGGGCCGAGCTCCATAGCTGGCCTAGGCTGGGTACCTTTGCAGCAACTGGCTGAACCCCCTCTGCGGGTAGTGCACCCGGAGTATGATATACCGGGGCTGCATGACTTGGAGCCTGAGCAGTAGGGGTTTGTGCTCCCCCTCCTGCCTGCGAAGCAGCTGGGTCTGCTGGAAATAAACCAGCCTGAGTCATGGTGTCCATGAACCGGAGCATACGGCCCATGACCTCCTGAAATCCCGGCGCAGTCATGAAATCCGCCGGAGTAGGCACAGCTGCGGGCGCCTCGCCCTGCTCCTCAGTAGTGGGATCCCTCGCAGGGTCTGCTGGTGGTGCATCTGGAATAGCTCTGGGACGCCCTCGTCCCCTACCGCGGGTCGGTGCCCTCCCCCGGTCTCTACCTCGGCCTCTGGCAACGGGGGGAGCAGCTCCTCCCGGGTCCGGAACGTCGGCGGTACGAGTCCTCACCATCTGTGAGAGAATAGAAGAGGAAACTTAGTATACTGACCACTGCACGATGAAAAATGAATAAAGAGTAGTCTTTCCTAACACCCTATAGCCCCTCGAAGATAAATACAAACGTCTTCGTACCGATCTACAAGACTCTATTAGGCTTGCCCGTAGCTTGTGAGACCTACGTGAACCTAGTGCTCTGATACCATGTTGTCACGACCCATTTTCCATAATAGGTCATGATGGCGCCCGACACCATTTGTCAGGCCAGCCAACGCGGAAGTATAATTAAATTCTCATTTTACCCTTACCAAAAACAATTATAATAGATTTTTCCCCCAATTAAAGTCATAAACCAGTAAAGATCAATAAAATGTAAAGACAGTTATACAATCCAAAATAACGTCGACTACTGTGTGTGCCAGAACCTGGTGTCACAAGCTACGGGCAACTAGTAGAATATACACAAAATGAATAATGCCCTATCCTACTGTCTGAATCAGGATAGACAGAAACAACAACAAGAAAAAATACAAGGAAGACTTCTTCGGTTGCGGATCGGCAAGAAGGGAGTGCAGCTCACCGTAGAAGTCCCAGATGCGCTCACTGATATGCACCAGAGTGATGTCCGGATCCACCTGCCTCAAATCCTGTACACTTAAGTACAGAGTGTAGCATGAGTACATAAACAATATGTACCCAGTAAGTATCTCGTCTAATCTCGAAGAAGTAGAGACGAGAGGTCGACTCGATACTTACTAAGGTCAATTAATATGTATATATATAAGTATGATGTATTCAAATCATGGAATTTACAAGTATCAACAGTTTATGGCAAGTGGTATAAGTCAAGAACTTTACAGCATCAAGTTTATAATTTATCATATGAGATAATGGCAAAATAAAGCATGTATAGGCTTTTCCACAATTAACATGCGCACATAATACCGAGGCGACGGCCCGATCCAACAGAAATAAACTGTGCACTTGCCGAGGGTCGACGGCGCGCCTATAGATGCATCTATTCATACCGAGGCGATCGGCCCGATCCACAAATAAGGATGAAATATCAAGTTCACACACATGGCACATAAATGGTCAAGAATACCAAATCACACTTAATTAACTATACAGGTATGCTCCTATCCCCTTTTAAGTCTCTAGTACACGCTAGGTGTTCATAACAACAATTTAACATAAGAGATATATTTAATAGGCATGTTGTAGGCCCTAAGCTACCCGGACATTTATCATAGTAGTAGCTACGCACGGGCTCTCGTCACCTAACGCGTGTGTAGTCCCCGCATTTAGCAACAAACACTCAAACATTAATCCTAAGGGGACAATTCCCTCTTACGAGGTTAGAAAGCAGACTCACCTCGCTCCGAAGTGCACTTCCGATATCAAGAATAGGCCCAAACCCTCAATTCGTAGCCAAACGAGCACCAACTAATTAAAATAAGCAAGAACTAGTCTATAAGAGCTTACAAGGTTAAATTCTAATTGTTTAAGCAATTTCCTAACCATAAATACAAGTTTTCCTAATTTTCGACCCCGGGCCCACATACCCGGATTCCAATATTTTTCGAAGGAAGTTGTTCTCTATCACCTAAGGATCACAAATATCTGGTTTCTAGTTCATTTCATGGTAAATTATAGGATTAAATCTTAGTTTTGACTAAACCCTAGGTCTAACTCTAATCTCTTGATTCTTACCTAATTTTAGTGTTAAATCTACCTAATGTTTATGTATTTGAACTAAAAGTGGGTGGGAATTACTTACCTTGCAATGATATGTGGAAACACTCTCTTTGAAACCCCAAAAATCGCCCAAGTGTGTAGTGAGAAATGAGAGAAATGAGTTTGGGTTCGTATTAATGAACCCTTCTGCCCCCAGTGATTTCCGCTTCTGCGG
>NW_017673375.1:137676-138563 GCF_001879085.1 Nicotiana attenuata
TATATAAGTATGATGTATTCAAATCATGGAATTTACAAGTATCAACAGTTTATGGCAAGTGGTATAAGTCAAGAACTTTACAGCATCAAGTTTATAATTTATCATATGAGATAATGGCAAAATAAAGCATGTATAGGCTTTTCCATAATTAACATGCGCACATAATACCGAGGCGACGGCCCGATCCAATAGAAATAAACTGTGCACTTGCCGAGGGTCGACGACGCTCCTATAGATGCATCTATTCATACCGAGGCGATCGACCCGATCCACAAATAAGGATGAAATATCAAGTTCACACACATGATACATAAATGGTCAAGAATACCAAATCAAACTTAATTAACTATACAGGTATGCTCCTATCCCCTTTTAAGTCTCTAGTACATGCTAGGTGTTCATAACAACGATTTAACATATGAGATATATTTAATAGGCATGTTGTAGGCCCTAAGCTACCCGGACATTTATCATAGTAGTAGCTACGCACGGGCTCTCGTCACCTAACGCGTGCGTAGTCCCCACATTTAGCAACAAACACTCAAACATTAATCCTAAGGGGACAATTCCCTCTTACGAGGTTAGAAAGGAGACTCACCTCGCTCCGAAATGCACTTCCGATATCAAGAATAGGCCCAAACCCTCAATTCGTAGCCAAACGAGCACCAACTAATTAAAATAAGCAAGAACTAGTCTATAAGAGCTTACAAGGTTAAATTCTAATTATTTAAGCAATTTCCTAACCATAAATACAAGTTTTCCTAATTTCCGACCCCGGGCCCACATACCCGGATTCCAATATTTTTCGAAGGAAGTTGTTCTCTATCACCTAAGGATCACAAATATGTGATTTCTAGTTCATTTCATGGTAAATTATAGGATTAAAT
>NW_017673376.1:0-17744 GCF_001879085.1 Nicotiana attenuata
CCGTAGACTGTACCGAGGGGGTCTACATGGGAGGCTACACATTGTCAGTGGGATGATCGTTCGAGGGCGGACGACGCATTTGTAGCATGGCTAGAGGCGCAGGTCCATACTTGGGACCAGCGAGCTGACCTGATTCCGCCCCCACCTTCACAGATCGAGACGGAGACTATTCAGCTCTATACGTCCTGGTACCGCCGCGTTACCCGACTTTTTATCGGGAACCCCGTTCATCAAGCTGGCAGTCGATACAGACCATACGCCGGGAGGAACGAGGCACCGGTATGTTATTTGGTATTCTTACTTATAACTGTGATATAGCGTTCTGTAATTAATATTTTAAATGTTGTGCAGACTATTGGTCATCATTTATTCTACCAATTGGGACTGCAGATGCAGCAGCATGCCGGCGATCCTGCGGTCGCTGAGTATGGCCGGCAGGTGACAGAGCTGGCTCTCCAGACACTGCAGCGAGCCAGATAGGGCGAGCGGTTAGATCAAGACCCTGATTATGTGGCGCCATAGCACCACATCGGGGTAGGCCTGTCGCACGCCGGAGGGGACGGGCACGAGCCAGGGCTGGCCCACGAGGTAGGGCTGTCCCACGAGGCAGGGGTGCCCTACGGGGTCGTGGGGGACGGTGAGGAGGTGGTCCCCAGCAAGGGGGCGTTGAGGCACCTGTTGAGGCACCTGATGAGGAGGTTGGAGCTGATCTGCCGGGTGATATTCCTCAGCCAGACGAGCATCCCAGCAGCATGCCGTCGTACAACCTTCAGCTGGAGCTGCCAGCATCGCAGGTGACCCCGTCAGATCCATGGTTGATTACGGGCACGAGATTCACCGGACATGATTAGGAGCAGTTCTTTCGAGGTCCATCGACCGCAGCTGAGGATCCGCCGACCCGAGGGTGGATGATGGGCGCAGGTTGAGTTTTGGCTCATCGTCGTCGGGTGGTGTGGATTTACCACAGGCGCATGCATGTTTGTATTACTATTAAATTTTAATTTGTTCTTTTTCTCATTGATTCGCCAAAAACTAATTTTTAATTTTCTTATTAAGGCTTCATCCCAGGCTGTCACAGAGGCCACTTTGTGCGATGCTGAGTTCACCATGGATGTTTATATTCAGGAGCCCGACGAGACCATGGGAAAAAAATGTTTTTGACTTAACACGTACATTACAAATGTACATCTTAATATACTGAGCTTACTTATTGTTTTTTAGGTTGCTGATGGATAGACGGCCCCTTCTACCGATCCTGCCAGCCCTACTGACGATCATGCTACAACGCATCCTCATATAAAGAGGCGACGTGATGAGGATGATCCTGATAGTGTATCCAGGCGGGAGGGGATATGCCTCAGGCCAGCGGCTGCATTGAAGCACAAAGGTTGTGGGACACATTGATTTTCTTTTTTGTATTTTATGTAAATAATAAATTATGTAAATAATAACAACACTTTTTTATGGTTACATAATATGCGCATTATGTTTTTGTTACCCCGTATCTTCTTTATTTTAACAGTACAACACAAACACAAACATAGAAACTTAACATAACTTAAATTCAGTACAACTAATGAAAACACATGACACGGGAAACATAAAGATACACTACTACGCTCAACACATATATGTCATTGTTTAGTCACCACCGCCTAGTATTCTCTGCTCCAACCACTTAAATTTTTCTACCAGCTTATTTATTTCTTCTTCCACCTCTTTGAGTTTCTCCTTCAACTCCGTAACTTCTCGTTTGTATTGCCTCTCTCTTTCCCACTGTTTCAAGGTCAAATAATGAAGATACTGTAACTTTTCTTTGTAGTATTCCTGCTGACAGGGTTCATCAATCCATACCTCAAAATTGCAAACAGGTTCGTTTGGAACCCTATAAAACTTGTTCATACACACCCAGTAGCGGCGTCCAGCTTCACCATCATCCCAACAGTCTTGCATCATGCATTTTTTGCCGCACTCGCACCTTGGTACATAAAGGGGTTCAGACATTTGTTAAAGCGTAGAAAAAAAACCTTGCTTTTATGGAAATATTTGCTATTGGGTATTGTTAAGCGCAAAAAGTAACTAGAATTCGGCCGTTATTTATAGGCAAGGCAACACACGAAACGCAGTATTCAACCGCGCTATACATATTAACTTTTTCTGAAACGAGACAGCTTTTCCGCAGACGGTCAACTTTTTAGACCGACAAGACAACACACAAAACGCGGTATTCAACCGCGCTATACATATTAACTTTTTCTGAAACGAAATAGCTTTTTCGCAGACGGTCAGCTTTTCAGACCGACATGACAACACACGAAATGCAGTATTCAACCGCGCTATACATATTAACTTTTTCTGAAACGAAATAGCTTTTCCGCAGTCGGTCAGCTTTTCAGACCGACAAGACAACACACAAAACGTAGTATTCAATCGCGCTACATATATTCACACAAAACGTAGTTTTTAACCGCGAAGGGAGACGGATATCCTGTTTGTACTAATCTGTTTTTTACTTGGTACTAGGATGTGTTTGTCTTGATTTATCCTTTTATATCTTTCATTTTCATGTATGTTGCTTTAGTTGTGGTTGTTGTGCTTTTTTCTCTTGAAATATTATGTTATGAAATTTCAATCTTCATATTAGTCTTCTTTACTAACACTAATAAGTTGAATGTTGGAACTATCATATCATCATCCCAATTCAAAAGGTCATGTTAGATAATAAGATGTAACAAGGCTGCGAAACATAATTTTATTTGATAAATCTTGCAACATAAATAAGTACAGACACTTATTACAAAAAACATTACGAAAACAAAAGACTAGGTGTATCCGTGATAGTTGGGTACATTAGACGAACTTGCACCAGGAGCTGGATTACCACTGCCACCGAAACCAGCTGAAGGACATTTATGACGGTCGTGTCCTATTTGCGAGCATATGCCACATTTACGCGCATAAACGGTATCACCAACATCCATTTGTTTCCGTATACGCGTTCTCTTTTGCACTTGCAGCTTGGGCAAATAGTCCTTGTTACACAGCATTTTAAATGGTTCCGGCAGCCAATAATGCTCAGCACCCAATGGCGCAACTGCCCATTATATGTGTTTGCATATGCAGCAACACTGTAGTGCCTATCAACATAGATGGTTGCCCCTAAACCAACTTGTTGAAAGCACTTCATGGCATGTGCGCACGGCATGTGGTAGATGTTCCATTTCCCACATGAACACAACCTGCTGGCTTCATTCACGATTTGTTGATTATTCCCCCGGTGTCCGCGGATAGCGGTGCGAACTTCAAAAACAACCGGTCGTGATCATACTGTAAATATGAATGCCAATGTGCTCGCCTCCTGTATTTCTCAAATCTTCTCATCGGTATTGGCATAAATGCAACACCCCTGTCCATCAATTCCGATGGAGCTCTGTGCCTTTCAACAAACCTCTCCGCCATATGTTTGAACGTCATCCGGACCATGGCAGTGACAGGAAATCCACGTGCAGACTTCAATAAGCCGTTGATGACTCCGACACATTTGTAGTCAGGGCTCCCCATCTTCTGCCACCATCAGCATGCAATGTCCACTTGTGAAGCTCATGTCCCATCAGCCAATTATAGGCTCTTTCGTCTAACTGACGGATCGCTTCCATGCGCCTCCTGAATTTGCACTGCTGGTGCTCAGTTGCAGCCATCCACATTAAATCATGCAAGTCCTTGTTGGGATATTTCTTCTGGAAATTGGCCTTCAGGTGCCTCACACAGTAATGGTGGTATGCATAGGGTTCCTGCCATTCTGGCAAATGCTGTATAGAACTTAAAATACCACCATGCCGATCAGATATTAGACAAATACCTGAACGCTGTGTGACAACATGCTGCTTCAAGTGGTTCAAAAATAGCGTCCACGTCTCTTCACTTTCATTGGCATAAATGGCAAAAGCTAGTGGAAATATTTGTCCATTGGCATCTGCTGCAACGACGATCGGCAGCTTAATATCATACTTTCCATAGACATGAGTACCATCTATGGAAATTACCGGACGGCAATGCACAAAATCATCAATTGCTGGTTTAAATGCCCAGAACACGTAGCTGAATATATATTCCGGTATTCCCGGACTCCGCTCATGCCTCCATTCAACAACAGTCCTGGAGTTAAAGTGTTCCAGTGCAGCCATGTACCTGGGTAGAGATGAAAATAACTTATCCCAGTTACCATAAATAATTTCAAATGCACGTTTGCGCCCGAGATATGCCTTTCTTTTGGTTATAGTACACCCATATTCCTGGTGGACGGCTGTAATACACTCTTTGATCTTGTACTTAATGGACACTTCCAAGTATGGAATCAAGACAAGAGAAATCAAGTCTACATCCAAGTTGAAGTAATTCTCATTGAATGTGTCCATTTCACATCTGTGGGTGCTAATATATTTACCCACTTTCCACAACCCTGATTTCTTCTTGCTCGCACGCAACATCCAGTTACAACCCATAAAGTCTCTACGGCATACAGCCTTGTATACTTTCGGAGTTGACTCCCTTACCGTCGTCTCACGGCACTCTCTGAGGCTGTAGATTTTTACAGCCCTGATTAGGCGAGCTTTATCGGGAAAATACATGCCCTTTTCCAGCACCGTTGGTCTAGACTCATCCCACATTGCTGACCGAACTTCGTCAAGATCCCTTGTGAGGGCATCCACATCCAGCATACTTGGCAAATTATCAAGGTAGGGAATATTCCGCTCATGAAACGGCACGTGGAACTCGTACACTCTTGGTCTAATAGGAGGTAGAGGAGCATGCTCCCTCGTCAGCTCAGGTTCGACATTCACTTCCTCCTCATAATCACCCTCGTCAGGGAAGGGTGTGTCATCTCCAGACTCATCGGCATTGTTGTCATAATTACTATTATCTTCCTGACTCTGCACATCTGCCAAATCACAAGTAAATACGTCGTCTACGGGCAACTGAGTGAGGTCAGGACCATCAAGTTGCTCGTTTTTACTGCACAAAAAGAACAAAATGATAAGCTACTCAAATTTTTAAATACTTTACATATAGCTATATCACTTCACTTACAAGTCGTACTGTGTTGACATTCCATGATGAACATTTTCTTGTTGGTGATGCCTCCCAGATGGACCACTGTGATCCAACACGCCAAAACTACGCATATTCCAACTGGGCGTGGGATCATAACTTGTAAAATTCATATCCGGACGGTACCCCCTGAGAAAAATATGAGTGTTAATACAAATTCAATTCAACAAAAAATAAACATCGTTAAAGCGTAGAAAAATTGAAGTTTACCAGTCGTCTTGTGGATTATGTGAAGTAGGAGAGAAATTATTTCCTCGCTGCTCATTCGCCGGTGGTGATAAGTTTAAATCAAGGGAAACTCTTTTATCCGGAATCTGTCCAGCAAAAACTGCTCCAGAATAACCACCCGATGATTGGGGGTTATCCCTACTATGCGCAACCTCATTATTGGGAACGTCTTCAACCTTGACGTGCATTTCCAACAATTTTATCACAATAAATTCCCTGTATTCATCCGGAATCCGCAAAAAATCTCTAAGAGTTTCATCATCTTCGATGTTAAACTCAGAATAAAAAGCAAACACCAGCGGAGACACAGAATACGGATATCTACCGGTTACTTTAAGGTTCACCAAACGTTTTCTCACACTCATTTTTTTACGTAACAATGCTACCAATTTATCGTACTCCATTGTAAGCGGCAATTTAACATGACACTGTGGAGATAAACTATACCTCTTAGAGTTATTCTCCACTACAACCTCACTCCCCCAATATAATAAAACCCTTATTTTTGGCTCTTCGGACATTATAAAAACTGCTTGATAACAAGAAGAAAAGTTTGAACAGAAGTTAGAATATTTTTTGAATGGATTTTCATAAAATCCTAACGCCTTTAAATAAGGCAAAGCCTAGCTCGGGGGGCTGAAGTTTTTGATATATAGCGCGGTATTATACCGCGCTATACCAATTTGAATTATTGTTATGTCAATTAACCGCAGGAGACTTATTGGTGGGCCCACAAAAAGGTATAGCGTTGTATGATACCGCGCTATATATATTTGAATTACTGTTATGTCAGTTAACCGCAGGAGAGTAATTGGTGGGCCCACAAACAGATATAACGCGGTATTATACAGCGCTATATATAACGCGGTATCATACCGCGCTATACTTTAACGGCAGAAACACCGTTAAAGTATAGCACGGTATAATACCGCGTTATATATAGAAATGTAACTTTTTTTTAACAGTAGAAACGTATTTTGAGTTCAAAAACCCAACATTTAGGTTTCGGACATATTATTAGCCATATGCAAAAGTCAAAAGAAGTTATAGAATTGTCAGCACTTTGTTAATTACTCCATGCTGACTTGGGATTAATCTTTTAAAATAAATATATAAAGAAGATTTCGTTCTTTTTCAAAGAGATAAGATACTAAAGTAAGTCAATATGATCAGATGTCGCCATTCACCAGAGCCAGAGGTATCGTATCTGAATTTGCTACTCCATGCTGACTTGGGAGTATTTTTTAATTTTAATGTATTTATCACGAAAGCTGTCTTCAATATTTCCAATCCAAATAGTTATATATATATATATTATTCGAACAGATATTATAAAATTTGAAACTAAGAAGATAGAAGTTACGACTATTTCAATTTAAATTGAAAACTAAAGGCTTAATTAATTTTATTTTATAAAGATTAAATTAAACAATTACTTCAAAACAAGTGAACGTCGAACCCTAATATTATTAGGTTTGGTGAACTGATATATCAGTCATATGTTTGACCACTTAAATGTATATCATGAAGAGTGATTCCCGAAGAAAGGCATGACATGGTTATTGAGTGTGCAAACACAAAATGAAACGGCACTAAGGTTACTTTAACACAAAAATCGAAAGGTGACGTTGTTTAACCAAAAAATCATTAAACTCTTTAGTTAAACCAATTAATAGAGATACAGAAAGTAAATCTTAGCCAAACATAATTGAGTACAAAAATTGGAGAAGAACAAATTGATTTAATATTTCTTAAGATGATTATCATATATCAACCGGTATTTGACCAACGTGCTTTCTCATGATTGAGTCATTCATTACTTGCCCAAGACATTACACTTGTTCTGCGATATAAGCTAACGGCTTGACCCCGACAGGGACCGTGGTACTCGTCGCCATTACGCCTCGTGGGCACGACCGTGGCAGCGTGGACCTCTTACCGTCTCCTTTAATGATAACCATCTGGTGGTCAGATTTTGACCCATACAGTTAGTCCCTCCGCCTGTTGAGGTCGTCTTTTGGGCGAGCTTAATGGGCAGACCTTGTGTGTTCAAGAATTGGGAGAAATCTGATCATTACGCGAGGACAGGGTCCTTATGGCGAGGTGATGTTTTTAAGGACTTTACCGGACCGTTACATCCGTTCGTAGATGGATCGTCATGTCGGTTCAGGATACCATGAATGCCCGTTATGCGTTATTCTGACGCATGTTTCCCAGGCACCGCATCATTTCTTGCGCCCTTTCAGCTTTTTGGCGACTCTCGGGTTTCCCGCTCGGGGCATTTATGTTCCTATATATAGGGGAACCCCCCATTCGATTGTTACGCTTTTCGATTACTTGAGAAATTTTGCAACCTTCCACCTTTTTCAATATTTCACTCTTCTGCTTTCGTCAGAATTTGACGTGACCTCCCTCTCTATTTCTTCATCACTCTTGTTTATTCCGATTGAGGTAGATAAATGGCTGGTGCTTCTTCCCAGACTGACAGATTCGTCGGAAAATGACGTACCCCTTCTTGGAGAGGGAATGGAGGTGACGGAAGATGAGGGGTTTCCGACTGTGGCTGAGATACTACCCCGTACGGGGAAATTATGGATTGACTTTAACAGCCCTGCCAGAGACGAACCGGAACCTGTCCCTTCCACCATGGATGAAGCGGCGATTATGGCGCTCAAGGCTAAGTGGGGAATTCCGAATCATATCAAAATGGTACCAGCAACGGGGACGAACATTGTACATTTGAACTGCCCGGGGTACTGCGCATTTTATGCGTATCCTTTTGTTGTCGGACATACACTTCCTCTGCCCTCTCTAGTGGTAGACTTTTGCCGCTTGTACGAAGTATGCCCGGCTCAGCTATCACCGTACGCATACAAGCTCTTCCTCATGCTCATCAAGTATGCGAAGCTTGCCGGTCGAGGGATTACTTTGGGGCACATGCTTCACATTTTTGCCCCTCAATTTCTTCGGGGCACGATGATCCACATGCGCCATCGAGGAACCAAGAGTTTAGTGGTGAAGATGGACGATAAGGCTAATCGCCGCTTCTAGGAAAGTTATTTTTATGTGCGGACAGAGCACTTGTGGCAGACTCGACAGGGTTCCCTGAGACATGGAACTTCACTCGTAAGTTTTCCTTTGTTTATTTTGCGATTCCTCTCAAGGCGGTCGTCGATCGTTCTTCTCATATTGCTGACTTATTTTTGCTTTTGCAGCCGAGAGATTACCTCCCCCGCCAGTTGACGATATCCGCGAGTGGGTGAGGGCAATTCTTCCCCATACAAGGAGCATTCGTGAGTGGACGTCCTTCCACGAGAAATATGGGCGTAAGCCTCTCACTGGTGAGTCGGCCCGCTTTCTTTGCCTTATGGTTCGATCTTCTTGTTATATGACCGTTTTCCTTTGTTGGCAGGGAGAACGCGAAGGACGAGGGCTCCTCCTCTCGCATTCCGTCAACCGGCACCCCTGCCCGGCTTGCACCGAGGGCCGCTATCCGTCCTGCATCAAGAGCCACTACCAAATCTGCACCTGCGGCCGGAGCCGTGCGCGCGGGGGCTATTCCTCAACCTGAGACTCCGGTTTCTACCGTCCGCTCAACGGGCGAGTCTTCTCGTGCTAGTAATGGAGAGGCCCCATCGAAGAGACAACGGGTGGCGTTGGAAGTGACTCCTCAAGTCGAAACATCTTCGAGGAGCGACCTTTCCTTGGCGGTGCCTGAGATTGACGGTGGGGCTAACTCAGCCGCAGAGGCTACACCCGTTGTGAGCGGTCAACAGATTGACGTGGCGGAGAGAAGGAGTTTTGAGGCTGCCGTTGCTATCTTGGGCGGCCCTTCGTCATCCCCGCCGAACCGTACTTTTTCTTCAGCCGAAGAGAGGGGAAAAGGCATTGCGGTTGATGATTATGAATCTGAATCTGACCTCGATCCTGACGATGTTAGGATGTTCGAGGAGGGCTTTACCCGAACTGTGGTAAGAGCGGGAGGTCCTTCTCGAATACTCGAAATTCCGTCGGACCTCAATCTTCTACAAGACACGGTGGATTTTGTACAGCAGTTTGACCTTCTATGCTCTGCCACAAAAAGCGGAGCTCTTCAGGACGTCAGCGACGCCGAATTGTCACGTGGCATGGCCGCGATGGGCCTAAGGGTAAGTTTCTCTTATTTATTCCCCCCCCCCCTTTTTCTTGTGTGGCCTCGGCCTTTATCGACTCTTTTCTTTGCTTTCAGTCTTACATGCTGGAGATCAGAGTGCTCGCAGGGCCGAGACTCGGGCCAAGATTTTTCTGACGATGCTTGCAAAGTACCGGCGATATCGCAGCAAATGCCGCGAGATGCATGAGCGGCTCAGGGCGGGTATTGGAACCCAATCCCTCAGGGAGGAGCTAGAGAAAAGGGATCAGGAGCTGATGCAGTCCATTCGCAAATGTAGTGAGCTCGAGGAGCTGCTCCGTTCCAAGGACGAAGAGCTTTAGTTGGGAAAGGGGGTTGCTGCAGAGTGCGAGCATCTTCAGGAGAAGGTGCTGTCGTTGCAAGCCGAGCTCGATCAGAGTGCTGCCAGAGTTGAAGCTTTGAGTGTAGAATAGATGGGGAAGCTAGCCGAGCTGGAGAGAAAAGTGGCCGAGCTAGAAAATGCCGAGAGTGCTCGGGCGTCGGCTTTGGCGAGAGCGGCGGCGCTGGAGGACACTATCTGCATCCTCAAATCTGATCAGGAGTCTAAGAGGGCAACGACCACACTGAGGGAGGCGAGGCTCGAAGAGCGCATCGGCAAAATTTATAGGGAAGCCTCAAACTTGGGAGACCGGGTCGTGGCCTTCGAGGCCGAAAAGGCGCAACTATTGGCTCAAGTTGAATCTGCTTCTGCCGCTGTTCCTCGTCGCTTGCATGAGCTTTGGGTCCATGCTGAGGCCCAACGAGACATATACAAGGGTTTATGGGAGGCGGGTAGTGTTTCCGAGGCTATTTTTGAAGAAGCTCGGGCGAAGACACACGAGGCTCGTGTCAATTGCGGCTACGACCCTGCGACACTGGAGATTGGCGAGGATGCAGATATTGAGGAGGGGTTTCCTGAAGATAATGATGGCGAGAATGGTGGTGATAACGCCGAGTGAAAAGTTGCTGCAACTTTAGTACTCTTTTTATTGTTCATTTTTGCCTCCTTTTTTTGGGCCTATTTTGGCCTTTCGTAAGATGCGGCTGTTGCGCATGTATATATAAATAAAACAGTTGCTTCGCCTTTGTGTATCTTTTGATTTTCCTTTTTCTCGTTCGCTACATATCTTTTAGTTTTGGCGATGAGTTCCTGATCTTCTCGATTGGGAGTCCGACCCAGCCCGACTGGAGTAGGATCTCGTCGAGTGAGTCCGAACGGAGTCACTTTGGATTTTCAGATCCGGGCGAGGTTGACTGCTGATTTGCCGACTTGGGAAAGTCAGTTCCTGACTAGTATTCGAACGAGGTCGAACTTGAAGTTTCTGTATTGGGCGAAGTTAGTTTCTGACTTGTGTTCGAACGAGGTCGAACTTTGAGTTGTCGTATTGGACGAAGTCAGTTTCTGACTTGTGTTCGAACGAGGTTAAACTTTTTTTTATTTTATTTGACGGTAGTCGGCGACTGTAAAGATGTTATTCTGAGGTTTACTCGTTTCTTACTTGATTCGATGATAGCTAGTGGCCGTAAAGGTGTCAATTCGGGTAAATTCAAATTGTGACCTATTGTAAGTTCGAGCGAGGTCGAACCTTTATTTTGGCGATAGCCGTTGGCCGTAGGGGTGTTGTTTCGAGCGAGATCGAAACAGTAACCCATCGTAAGTTTGAGCTAGGTCGAACCCTTCTTTTGGCGATGGTCGTTGACCGTAGGGGTGTTATTTTGAGCAAGGTCGAAATGATAACCCGTTGTAAGTTTGAGCTAAGTCGAACCCTTCTTTTGGCGGTGGCTGTTGGCCGTAGAGGTGTTATTTCGAGCAAGGTCAAAATGATAACCCATTGTAAGTTCGAGCTAGGTCGAACCCTTCTTTTGGCGATGGTCGTTGGCCGTAGGGGTGTTGTTTCGAGTGAGGTCGAAATAATAACCCATTGTAAGTTTGAGCTAGGTCGAACCCTTCTTTTG
Organism: Nicotiana attenuata; assembly: GCF_001879085.1. NCBI lineage: Eukaryota > Viridiplantae > Streptophyta > Magnoliopsida > Solanales > Solanaceae > Nicotiana > Nicotiana attenuata. The sequence continues at coordinate 11,444 of NW_017673376.1, forward strand.
GCGATGGCCGTTGGCCGTAGGGGCGGTTTCGAGTGAGGTCGAAACAGTAACCCATTGTAAGTTCGAGCTAGGACGAACCCTTCTTTTGGTGATGGCCATTGGCCGTAGGGGTGTTGTTTCCAGTGATGTCGAAACAGTAACCCATTGTAAATTCGTTGGGGGACATTACTCGTCGTTGTGTTTTATATGCGTGCGTCGAGGCAGGCCCTGGTTTTCTTAATTTCATTTTTATTTGCAGGGTACCGTACTGGGCAAGTCCCAGTTCGCTCAATTTCGCTTTCATTGGAGAATATTGTGCGCTTCCTGGGTGAGTCCCAGTCCGCTCAATTTCACTTTTAATGGAGAATGATATGTGTTTCCTGGTTGATTCCCAGTCCGCTCAATTTCACTTTCATTGGAGAATACTATGCGCTTCCTAGGTGAGTCCCAGTCAGCTCAATTTCGCTTTCATTGGAGAATACTGTACGCTTCCTGGGTGAGTCCCAGTCCGTTCAATTTCGCTTTCATTGGAGAATGCTGTGCATTTCCTGTTTTGAATCAACAAAAGAGTGAAGGTGAACCAAAATGAAATCGTTTGTTACCTCGACCTAACAGGCTGGTGAAAGAAGGAGTGGCGTTGTAGGGTTACTCGCTCCGCCTAGTGCTCGAATGGTGGTTTTAGATTTGGTACTCGTGCTCGGCTTCGTCGTTAACAACGTCAAGGCTTCTCATGGGTTGGGCCCACCTCACTTGCTGAAGTGTTGAAACCGAGTCTCGGTCCGATCTCGTCCGATTTGCACAAACAAGGGAAACGTGTCACACTTCATTCATAGATCATCCAGTGTGTGGGGGAATGTAAAAATAGGGCAGGATATGCCCACTATTTCAAAGGATCATACAGTAGGCTATCATCCCTTCCTAAGGGGTGGAAATATAGGCCGGTATATAAGGTGAATACGTAAAATGGGATTGCGATCATATCAAGAGCGTACCGACTGTGGTTCTACTTTTAAACATGCATATGATGTGCCAATCCCATCGCTACAGGTGAAGCGTGGGTTTTACATAGACATCGGTCACAGTTTCTATTTTATGTAGGGGTCTGACCTAGATTGGTGCGGTTATCTCAGAAGCTTATCTACCGTTCTTTCGAGTTGGTATCTATACCGAGATGGTGAGGTTATGACAGCCTGGAAGTGACACTTGGCTGGTTCTAGATCTAAAGGAAACTTAAAAATTTGGCTAAGAAATCCCCACAGACGGCGCCAAATTGTTTAACCAAAAAATTGTTAAACCCTTTAGTTAAACCAATTAGTAGAGATAGAGAAGGTAAATCTTAGCCAGACATAAATAACTCTAGATCAAAGCATATTGAGTACAAAAATTGGAGAAGAACAAATTGATTTAATATTTCTTAAGATGATTATCATATATCAAGTGGAAATGATAAGCTTACATCTATGGCGGGTTTACATCCTAATCGAAAAAGCATAGAAGGAGAAGAGAGAAAGTTGTTGATATCTAAGAGATGCCCCCTCTGTTGGTTCCGTAACGATGACTCTAAATGTAGTAGCCAGATCTGGTCCCTTTGTAATGGTCTCCTGCCTCTCTCTATATATACTAACAATTTTCCCCTTTATCCAACTGTCTTTGACCGGCGTGCTTTCTCATGACTGAGTCCCTCATTACTTGCCAAAGACATTACACTTGTTCTGCGATATAAGCTAACGGCTTGACCCCAGCAGGGACCATGGTACTCGTCGCCATTACGCCTCATGTGCACGACCGTGGCGGGGTCAACCTCTTACTGTCTCCTTTAATGATAACCATCTGGTGGTCAGATTTTGACCCATACAGACGTGACACTTGAAGATATATAAACATCAAAGGAAAATGACACTATAACTACTTCAACATAAAATAAAAACGTTAGCCGTTATTGAAAATATCGACTTAATACATGTTGGCCCAAGTAAAGGTTAGTTTTGAAGACTGACAAAGGAACTCAGACATGAACCAGGTCCATCCAGTGGTCCATCCCTCAGGTTCACAAAAACGGGCAGATTCAAGCATGTGGGATGCATGTGAAGGAGATAAGCTTAACTTGGTGTATCTAATATCTCCTGATTGAAAAGGTTGCATAATTGATAAGGAGAAGGAGTCCTTAATCAAAGAGAACACAATTCAAGATAGGGAAGGAGTTAGAAGTTGAAATCAACTAGAACTCTTCCACCAAGGAAGAGTTGCATCAGAACTCTAGTTATTTCTTCATCTACTAACTCTATAAATTGCAGGATGTTCTCACATTAAAGTGTTGCACAAAAACGCAGAAGTTAAACGTGAATTGGGAGCAAAATAGCAAGGCTTTTTGCAAGCAATTCGTGTGTGATTCAAGTGTGCAAACCTGAAACTACAAGAACCAGATTGAAGAACCAGCTCCATAAAGAGTTTTATGTGTCTTTCTTTATTTCTAGTTCAATTGTAGTAGGTGTTTCATATTGTACCTTTCAGCTTTATCTAGAAGCAATTGTAATAGGTATTTTGAGTATTCAAGTTAGAGTTAACTTGAAGTTGTCGCAGCAGTTAGAGGCTGGTTGCTACAACGGGATTAGAGTTAATCCTTAGGTTTACAGAGAGTTTTTGTAAATGCTATTTTGGCTCAGTGATTTTAGTGGAGTTTGGGAAAATCCTACTGAGTAGTAGGTCGTGGTTTTATCACCTTTTGAGCCAGGTGTTTTCCACGTAAAAATCTCTGTGCACTTTACTTTCAGTATTTATTATTCCGCAAACTGCTGTAGTTAGAACACTTAGAAGAACCAGGTTCTTCTAACGCGAAAATTAGGTACCACAAAAATCAACCCCCCTCTTGTGTGGTATTGACGTTTATAACATCAATTGGTATCATAGCAGGTTATCCTTGAAGAGGCTAACACCTTAGGAAAAGATCAACATGAGTGCACCACCTGGAAACTGGGAAGGGCAATCCACTATTAGGCCTCCACTTTTCAATGGTCAGTACTATTCTTGGTGGAAGAACAGGATGAGGGATCACATCATAGGAGAAGACTATGAACTCTGGGACATAGTCATTGATGGTCCTCTAGCAACTACAAAGAAGAATGCTGAAGGAGTGGATGTGCCAAAAACTAGAGTTGACTGCACTACTGAGGATTTAAGAAAATGGGAGAAAAATGCTAAGGCCAAGAAATGGCTTGTGTGTGGACTTGGTCCAGATAAGTACAGTAGAATTCAAAGTTGTACCACTGCTAAGGAAATCTGGGATACTTTGTAAGTTGCACATGAAGGAACACCCAAGTGAAGAGGTCCAGAGGAACACTGCTGTATTCTCAATATGAGAATTTCACCATGAAGGAAGGGGAAACCATCCAAGAGATGTATACAAGGTTCACCACACTGACAAATGAACTTAAGTCTCTTGGAAGGGTTATTCTTGAAGAAGACAAAGTTGAGAATATTTTGACAAGGGTACTGCCAATCTCTTGGGAAAGCAAAATCACAGCTATTCAGGAATCAAAGAACATTGCCACTCTCAAGTTGGATGAGCTAATTGGAAATCTCACTGCCTATGAACTTAGAAGGCAAACCATGAAGATGGATGCACCTAAGAAGGAAAGGAACCTGGCATTTAGAATCACTGAAGGTGCTGATCTAGATGAGGATGAAATGACCATGATCACAAAGGATTTTAAGAAGTACCTAATAAGAGAAAATGGTCCTTCAAGAAATGGAAGCTACAACAAACCAAGGGTTCCTGAAAAACAAACCAATGAGGGGTGCTACAAGTGTGGGAAGACTGATCACCACATCAAAAATTGCCCTCAATGGGAAATTGAATGGAAGAAGGAAAGAGCTGAACGAAGGAACAGGAAGAAGGAACAGGTTCATCCCAAGAAGAACAAAGGATCAACAAAGGCTATGGTTGCTGCTTGGGGTGAAAGCTCAGATGATGACTCAGAAGACGAAGATGGAGATGAACAAGCACTTATGGCAATTGGGAAATCCGATGAGGAATCTGAGGTAAGTATAATTCATCTCAAAGACAAGATTAAGTTTTTGTCTAAAGAAAGTCTATCTGAATTACTTCTAGATTTCATTGATGAATTTGAAATTATAAACAATGAAAAGGACCAGTTGTCTAAGGAGTGTGTGATTCTGAAAGCTAAGTGCAAAAACCTGGAACTTAGGGCTAATGAGAGTGATAGTAAAAATGCTGAGTTGAAGAACCAGGTTCATGAACTTGACACCACAGTCCTAGAGCTTAAATCAGAAAATCTAAAATTGAAATTAGGAACTGGTAAAAAGAAATCTGATCACACACAACTCACTTTAGAAGAAAATGTAGGAAAAATGAAAGATGAGCTATACAAAAGACATGAGCAGATTAAAGTCCTAAAAGAAAATTTAGGAAAGGTAAAGCATGAACTAGACAGAACATGCAAATGGAACAAGGCTTCTGATGCACTCTCTTGGCTGCAAGAACATCATAGTAGAAACAAGAGAGGACTTGGATTTGGGACACAAGCTCCAAAATGGGATCCCAAAAACAAGTATCTCACACTTCCTAAGAATAAGATCTGCACACACTGTGGTAATACTGGCCATTACAAAAATGAATGTAATGCAAGAGAAAAGGCCAGTCAAAAGAACAAAGCCTTTGTTCAAGAAAAGCACAAACTGCCTGGTTGGGCAAAGAAAAATTTAATTCATCCTTTTGCCTATAGAAAGGGACCCAAACTAGTTTGGGTTCCTAAGACTAACCCCTGATTTCCTTTCGCGGGTCCAAGTGAAGGGGAGCAGCCAAATATGGTACATGGATAGTGGCTGTTCAAAGCATATGACAGGAAGCAAGAACCAGTTCCTTTCACTTGAGGACCTCAACGGAGGTAATGTCTCCTTTGGAAATGGGAAGAAAGGTGAGATCATTGGGGTTGGAAAGGTAGGTAAGACTGTTTATCACTCTATTGAGAATGTCTACTTGATAGATGGCCTAAAGTAAAGTCTAATCAGTGTATCACAATTATTTGATAAAGGTAACTTGGTAGCATTCACCACTACCAAATATTTTGTGATTAATATTACCACTGACAAGATTGTTTTGCAGGGGAAAAAGAGTAAACAATACATGCATTATAGATTTGTCCACACTTTCAGAAAATGAACTCACTTGCTTAAGTGTGTTGGACAATGATCCCCTCCTTTGTCACAAGAGAGTTGGACAAGCAAGTCTGATTCAACTCAACAAAGTAAGTCTCTAAGGATCTGGTGATAGGGCTGCCTAACATCAAGTTCAAGGAAGACAAAGTTTGTGAGGCTTGTGCAAGGGGGAAGCAGGTAAGATCCTCTTTTAAATGCAAGAAAGTAGTAAGCACCACCAGAATGATGGAACTGGTCCACATCGATCTCTGTGGTCCACTGAGAACATTAAGCAGAGGTGGTAAAAGATATGTGATGGTGCTTGTTGATGATTACTCTAGGTTTACTTGGACATTATTTTTAACATCTAAAGATGAAGCATCTGATATGTTTACTTCTTTTGTTAGAAAAACTCAGAAACAACTAGGTAATCAATTTGCATCAATTAGGTCTACCATGGAACTGAATTTGAAAATGCTAAGTTTGCTGAATTTTTGCATGCTATAGCATAAATAGTTGCATCACTAGATCTCTTGTTAAGAAGATTCCCTATGAGTCACTTAAAGGGAGAAAGCTAAATATATCCCATCTTAGGGCATTTATATGCAAGTGCTTTGTGCACAATAATGGCAAAGACTCCCTAGGTAAGTATGATCCCAGAAGTGATGAGGGAGTATTCTTGGGATATTCTTCACATAGTAAAGCTTATAAGATATACAGTAAAAGAACTATGTGTGTAGAAAAAATGTATATGTTATTTAAAACTAACATTCTTTCTGAGAAGCAGGAACAAGATAATGAAGAGATTGGGCTGATAAGAAATTCAAATGGTGAAACCATAGTCCAGCCTGAAGAAGCATCACAGGAAGGAACATGTGATGGAACAGGTCCCTCCACCCAGGGCAACATGATAGGGGGAACTAACTAGAGAGGAACTGATCCTCAAACCTCGAGGGAACCTGTCCATAAACCTATTCCTCAGTAACAAAACCGTGAAGGAACATCCAAAGAAATTGACACTCCTATTGCAACATCCACAAAATTGGATATAGATGAACCTGGTTCATCTGTTGATCAGAAGTTGTATAGGGGAATGATTGGTTCTCTTTTATATCTCACTACTAGCAGACCTGACATTGTGTGCAGTGTAGGTCTTTGTGCTCGATTT
>NW_017673376.1:19170-108272 GCF_001879085.1 Nicotiana attenuata
CATGAACCAGGTCCATCCCTCAGGTTCACAAAAACGGGCAGATTCAAGCATGTGGGATGCACGTGAAGGAGATAAGCTTAACTTGGTGTATTTAATATCTCCTGATCGAAAAGGTTGCATAATTGATAAGGAGAAGGAGTCCTTAATCAAAGAGAACACAATTCAAGATAGGGAAGGAGTTAGAAGTTGAAATCAACTAGAACTCTTCCACTAAGGAAGAGTTGCATCAGAACTCTAGTTATTTCTTCATCTACTAACTCTATAAATTGCAGGATGTTTTCACATTAAAGTGTTGCACAAAAACGCAGAAGTTAAACGTGAATTGGGAGCAAAATAGCAAGGCTTTTTGCAAGCAATTCGTGTGTGATTCAAGTGTGCAAACCTGAAACTACAAGAACCAGATTGAAGAACCAGCTCCATAAAGAGTTTTATGTGTCTTTCTTTATTTCTAGTTCAATTGTAGTAGGTGTTTCATATTGTACCTTTCAGCTTTATCTAGAAGCAATTGTAATAGGTATTTTGAGTATTCAAGTTAGAGTTAACTTGAAGTTGTCGCAGCAGTTAGAGGCTGGTTGCTACAACGGGATTAGAGTTAATCCTTAGGTTTACAAAGTTTTTGTAAATGCTGTTTTGGCTCAGTGATTTTAGTGGAGTTTGGGAAAATCCTACTGAGTAGTAGGTCGTGGTTTTTTCACCTTTTGAGCCAGGTGTTTTCCACGTAAAAATCTCTGTGCACTTTACTTTCACTATTTATTATTCCGCAAACTGTTGTAGTTAGAACACTTAGAAGAACCAGGTTCTTCTAACGCGAAAATTAGGTACCACACAAATCAACCCCCCTCTTGTGTGGTATTGACATTTATAACATCAATACATTCTCAATCTACGTGGAGATAATCAAAATTCTCCCCAATAATTGTGAAGAACCAAAATTGGACGGCTATGATCGACACCTAACAAGTTTGGCGTTCGTTGAGCGAATCCTTATCTCATTGCTACACTATTAACCATAAAGCATATGTTGGTGCTTCAATCGGCCTCGCACTAGCTATGCAAATGGGACGTCGAACATTCTCATACCGTCATGCAACATTTATCTAAAACATAGACTACTAACGCTGTTTGAAAAGCAGGATAATTAACTCTATATTAATCATCAACGCGCATTGAATAGGAGAATAATATATAGTCAAGGTTATAAACTTTCAGGACTTATAAAAGATATCAAATGCGAATAACATGCTTACATTTATGATGTATTGTCCCGTAATACCAACATAAGGGAGGAACAGGGGGAATGCCATTAACAGTTGTAGGATCCATATTTATTGATTCAAGGAAGATGATTAGAGAGGTTTGTCGCCAAGATCTGTAACTTCTCTTGGTTTTCGCTTCTAGCCTTCTCTGGCACTTCTGCCCTTTTCTTCTATAAGAGAGAGCCCCCTTTTCTGTCTTATTTCCTCCTATATATATCACCCGTATTCCCTTTTGTCCAATGGTCTTTAACCGGAAGACTTCTCCATCTTCATCTTGCTTTGTGTCGCTCCCCTATGTATCACGAGATTTACTTTGCCGTACAAGCTTTCTGATGGCTCGGTCTCAACAGTAGCCGAGATACTCGTCGTTATCACGTCTTGTGGGTACGACCATGGCTTAGTCGACCTCTTACCGTTCCCTTTAGCGCTAATCCATGTGCGGTCAGATTTGGACCCATACAGTTAGTCCCTCCGCCCGTTGGGGTCGCCTCTTGGCGAGCTCAATGGTTGATTCAAAAATTAGGATAAATCTGAACACTTCATGTGAGGGGCGAGAACCTCATGATGAGGTAGCCATGTGACGCTTCGAGAATTGCATCGAACCATTACGTCAGTTCAAGATTAGACCGTCACGTCAGTTCAGGGTGTCATTAATATTCCCCATGCGTCATTATAGCGCACGTTTTCTAGGTATTGTGTCGTTTCCCGTGCCCTTTCTGCTTCTTAACTGGCGGATCTTGGTTTTCCCACTCAGGGCATTTATATCCCTATAAATAGGGGGAGCCTCTCATTTGAATGTTACTCTTTTCAATTATTTAAGAAAGAACACAAATTTTCTCCTCCTTTAGTCTCTCATATTTCAGCTTTTGCTAGGATTCGCCGTGGCCATTGTTTTTTTTTCCTTCATCATTTTCGTTTTTTTCGATCAAAGAAAACAAATGGCTAGTGCTTCTTCCCATTCAAATAAAGCCGTAGGTGCTCCAGTGCCGGAAAATGACGTATCCCTACTCGAAGAGGGAGTGGAAGTGGTGGAAGACGAGGGGTTTCCAGCGGTGGATGAGGTGGTTCCCCGCCCGGGGAAGGCGAGGACTGATTTTAACAACCCCGCCGGAGATGAATTGAAGCTCGTTCCTTCCACGATGGATACTGCAGTGATCGCGGCGTTCAAAGCCAAATGGGGAATCCCCGATCACGTTGAAATGGTACCGGCGGATAAGGACATAGTGCATTTACACCGCTCGGGCTACTGCGCGTTTTACGCATTATCCCTTTGTCATCGGGTACATGCTTCCCCTCCCTTCCTTGGTGGTGGATTTCTACCGTTTCTATGAGGTATGCCCGGCTCAACTCTCTCCGTATGCGTACAAGATTTTCCTCATGCTTATCAAGTACGCGGAGCTGGCCGGCCGAGGAATTTCTTTAGGGCACATGCTTCATCTCTTCGCCCCCTGTTTTCTTCGGGGTACGGTGATTCAAATGCGTCATCGAGGAACCGAGAGTTTGGTGGTGAAGATGGACGATATGGCCAATCATCGCTTTTGGGAGAGCTTCTTCTGTTTCCGAACGGAGCACATCGTATCGAACCCAGCAGGGTTTCCTGAGACGTGGAATTTTGCTCGTGAGTTTTCCTTTATGTTTACTTTGTGCAATTTTTCTTAGGACGCTCGTCGGTTGTCTCCCTTTAACGACTTCGCATGAGGATTTGCTATTGTTTTTGCAGCCGAGTGACTACCTCCCCTACTAGTTGTTGATACCCACGAGTGGGTGAGCGCAATTCTCCCCCACACGATGGGGATTCGTGAATGGGCATCTTTCCATGAAAAGTTTGGACGCAAGCCTCTTACCTATGAGTTGGCTCAATTGTGGTCTTGCTTTGTTCTCTGCTCCGTAGTTTCTTTAACCTTGCAGTTATATGATCAACTCCCTTCTTATTGACAGGTCGGAGAGGAGTGAGAAGGACGAGGGCTCCTGCGCTCGCATTCCGTCAACCGGCTTCCCCCGCCTGGCCTGCTCCAAGAGTTACTGCAGGCGAAGGTGTAGAGAGCTTGGTCGCTCATCGGACCGCGCCCGCGGCTGAGACCGAACGCTTGAAGGTTGCTCCTCAATCGGAGACTCCGGTCTCCGCAGTCCGTTCAGCGGGCGAATCTTCCCGCGTCAGTAGTGGAGTGGCCCCGTCGAAGAGGTGAAGGGTAGTGTTGGAAGGGGCTTCTTTAGACGAAACGCCCTCGAGGGGCGACCTTGTTTCGACGGCACCCAAGACCGGCGGTGGTGTCAGCCTGGATGCGGTGGCGACGCTCGTTGCAAGCGTTCAAGAGGCTATTGTGACGGAGGGACAGAGTTCCGAGGCTGCTGTTGTTGTTTCGAGCGGGCCATCATCATCTCGGCCGAACCGCACCCCTTCTTCGGCCAATGAGAGGGGGAAAGGCGTCATGGTTGAGGATTATGAATCTGAATCCGACATTGACCCTAAGGACATGAAGATGTTCGAGGAGGGCTTTACCCGAACTGTGGTAAGGGCGGAAGGCCCATCCCGCATACTTGAAATTCCGTCGGATCTCGACCTGCTGCAGGACACGGTGGACTTGGTGCCACAGTTCAATCATCTATGTTCTGAGGCTGAAAATGGATCTCTTCGGGAGGTCAACGATTCTTGGTTGTCACGCGGTGTGGCCACGATGGCCTTAAGGGTGAATTTCCCTTTGTTTTCTTCGCTTTGTGACCTTTGTATTTACACCGACTTTTTCTCTCCTCTCTTTTCTTTAAACTTACATGCTGGAGATTGAGAGTGCTCGTAGGGCTGAGACGCGGGCCGAGATTTTTTTGAAAATGGCCGGGAAGTACCGGCGGTATCGCAACAGGTTCCGTGAGATGCACGAGTAGCTTAGAGCAGGCTCTAGTACCCAGTCCATCGGGGAAGAGTTGGAGAAAAAAGATGAGGAGCTTATGCGGTCTATCCGCAGATGCAGTGAGCTTGAGGAGTTGATTCATGCCAAAGACGAGGAGCTCGAGGTGGGCAAAGGGGTTGTCGCGGAGTGCAAGGACCTTCAGACGAAGGTGCTATCTTTACGAGCTGAACTTGAGCAAAATGCTACTAGAGTCGACGCTCTGAGTGCAGAATGGACAGAGAAGGTGGCCGAGCTAGAAAAGAAAGTGGATGAGATGGAAAGAGCCGAGGATGCTCGAGTGTCGGCTTTGGTGAGGGCGGCGGCGCTAGAGGACACTATCCGTGTCCTTAAGTCTGAGCAGTAATCTGAGAGGGAGACTGCCACGCTGAGGGAGTCGCGGCTCGAGGAGCGTATCGGTGAAATCTATCGGGAAGCTTCGACCCTGGGAGATTGGGCCACGATTCTTGAGGCTGAGAAGGTGCAACTGTTGGCGCAGGCTGAATATGCCTCTGCAACTGTCCCCCGCCGCTTGTATGAGCTATGGGTCTATGCCGACGCCCAACGAGATATATACAAGGGTTTGTTGGAGGCGGGGAGCGTTCTTGAGACTGCCTTTGAAGATGCTCGGGCGAAGGCGCGCGAGGCTCGTAGTGCCTGCGGTTACGACCCTGCGACATCGGAGGTTGGTGAGGGCGTTGAGACTGAGGATGGAATTCCTTCTGAGGATGAGGATGCTGGGGAGAACTGCGATGGAGATGAAGCCGAGTGAAACTTTGTTGCAGCTTAGTACTTAGTTAGTTTTTTTTTTGTTGTTTATTTTCATCTTTTTCTTGGGGGGCTATTTTTGGCCTTTTGTAGGGCGCGGCTGTTGCGCACGTACATTTGAATAAAATAGTTTCTTCGCCTTTGTTTGTGTACCTCTCGACTTTCTTTCTCCTCCTCGTCTTTGTTTATGGGTCCCTGATTTTTAATTGGGAATTCGAATAAGGGCGAATTTAGCTCGCTTGATCCGAGCGAAGCCGGATCTCGTCGTGTGAGTTCGGACGAAGTCACTTTGGATCTGTAAGTTCGGGCGAGGTTGACTTCTGATTTGCCAGCTTGGGCGGAATCAACCTTGATTTGTATGTTCGAACAAGGTCAAATTTAGACTTGCCAACTTGGGTGAAGTCAGTTTTGACTTGTATATTCGAGCGAGGTCGAATTTAGATGTATCAACTTGAGTGGAGTCCCTTTTCGCATGGTGAGTTTAGCGATGGCGGGAGACGAGCTCATAAAGGTCGAACTATGACCCGTTATGAGTTCGATGGGGTCGAACTTTGATCTGATTCGGGTGAGCGAATTTTCAATTCCACCCGGCGATGGCAGACGGCGGTAAGGTGAATTCGAGCGAGGTCGAATTGTAACCTACTTGGCGATGGCCGATAGCCATATGGGTGTTAATTCGAATGAGGTCGAATTGGAACCTGTTTGGCGCCCGTAAGGGTGTTAATTCGAGCGAGGTCGAATTGGAACCTGTTTGGTGATGGCCGATTGCCGTAAGGGTGTTAATTCAAACGAGGTGGAAGTGTAATCCATTTAACGATGGCTGTAAGGGTGTTAACTCGAGCGAGGTCGAACTGTAACCTGTTTGGTGATGGCCGATGGTCGTAAGGTGTTAATTCGAGCGAGGTCGAGATGTAACCCGTTTGGAAATGGCCGATGGTCGTAAGGGTGGTAATTCGAGCGAGGTCGAATTGTAACCTGTTTGGCAATGACCGATAGCCGTATGGGTGTTAATTCGAGCGAGGTCGAATCAGAACCTGTTTGGCAAAGGCCGATGGGCATAAGGGTGTTAATTCGAGCGAGGTCGAATTGGAACCTGTTTGGCGATGGCCGATGGCCGTAAGGGTGTTAATTCGAGCGAGGTTGAATCGGACCTGTTTGGCAATGATCGTAAGGGTGTTAATTCGAACGAGGTCGAATTGTAACCCGTTTGGCGATGGCCGATGGCCAAACAGGTTCTAATTTTGACCCATACAAACGCAAAGGTCCAAAGGCATCAAGTATCCCCAAAAATTATATACACCCTGATTGGAACAAACTCTTTACAAATAAAGGAAGAAAAAGTCAAAAGAAAGAAAACAAAAAGTGAACACAGACATGTGAAAAAGGCAAAAAATTAGACAAATGATAATTTTGCAATGTCTGAAAACTAAAAGGAAAAGATAATGTGTAGCAACTTACTAGACGGGAGAATTCATCTATGAATTTCATTCCTATGAATCTATGACATACGTGATTACATCAACAAGGCATTTTGAAATCTATAAATAGGTTTATGCCCTCATTTGTAAATTATTTCATCATAATTTCATCTATTTTCTCTTCAAAAATAAAAATTATTATTTATGTGATCGTGAAATAGGCGAATACTTCGGAACCACGTAAATATTCTCTTGTGAAGTATATTAATTTTAATTAGCATAACTATCCAACAATTAGTATCAGAACCCAGACAATATAATTTTGGTAAACAAAGGGTATTGTTGTAGTGTACTATTTAGAAGAAAAGTGCAAAACTATTGTTAATCAATACTAACACTATCAAAATAGGGAAAGTATTGTTTAATAGTGAAAATATTATATTTTAATAGTAAAAGTATTAATAGTGTGTGTTGATTATCTTATATGGTTGGGATATTGTTCATACATACAGTATTATTCATGGCCACTATTCACATAAGAGAATTTATTTGATGAAATGGCGTCAAAAGAAGGAAAGGTAAAGGTTGACAAGTTCAATGACAAAGATTTTGGATTCTAGAAGATGCAGATAGAGGACTACATATATTAAAAAAAGGTTGCATAGATAGAGGACTGCATGTACTAGAAAAAGATGCATAGAGCCCCGATTGGGGTAAAATCAGAGAATATGACCAAAGAGGATTGAGGTCTATTAGATCGTTAAACTCTTGGTGTAATTCGGTTGACGCTAACACGACATGAACATACAACATTATTAACGAGAAGACCATCACATGCCTGATTATGGAATTATCAAATATTTGTGAAAAGCCATCTACTTTAAATAAAGTCTATCGATGTGTCAATGTTCAACTTGAAGATGACAGAAGGTGGATATTATACAAAACATACTAATGGATTTAATATGATTTTAACTCAATTGAATTCTTTGACATAATATTCGATGATGAAGTCAGCCCGCTGATTCTGCTATCATCTATACAATAGAGTTGATTTTCAACAATAATTGCAATCAACAATTCATCGACAAATACTAAACTCAAAGTGCTATGTGACAACATTGGAGCAATATGTCTTAGTCAAAATCCTATCTTCCACAACAGGACGAGACACATTGCAATAGACTTCCATTAGTTCAAGATCAAGTTGAAAGAAATCAAGTCTTTGCAAACCAATCCACAAACAAACAGCTTGCAGATGCCTTCACAAAGTCACTTCCAAAAAGGTTGTTTACCATCTTTGTATTCAAGATTGGCCTCAAGCCAATAGAGCCGATCTTGCTAGGGCATGGTAATTTAAGGATTAATAACGGCAGTAACAAGTTATCTCCTTCTGCATAGGACTCTTATTGTTATTCTGTTTTTTAATATCTCGGCTTATCAGATTCCTTTTGCTTAGGATTGTTATTCACATAGGTTTCTCTGTATCCTAGATTCTCTCTAATGTGTTACATTATTCACAGCTTTTATGTACTGCACCTTGGTTATATAAAGCCAACCTTATAATCAATATAAAACAAATTCTTTTTCTACCTTTATCACTCTTTATGGTATCAAGATCTCTATTGCTTCAATGAGCTTGATCCTAATTTTTTTCCTAACCCACCCATTGCACGCACAAATGACTCCAAGTTCTCCAACTGTTGTCAATGCCGATAACACCTCCGGTTCAAAGACAGTTGTCCAGTTCAATCTCATTGCTCAACTTCCCATCAAACTTACAGGTAGCAATAACTTCTCACAATAGAAGGCTCATGTGTCCATGCTTATGCGTGGGCACAATCTCTTTGGTCACCTTTATGGATCAGAACCAACCCCCTCTCAGACTATCTCTACAAATAACCAAGAAGTACCCAATCCTGATTTTCTTGCATGGTTTCAACAAGATCAGCTCATACAAAATATTGTCTTGGCATCTATAGACTCAACAATTGCTAGTGCAGTTCCTTCTTCCAATACCAAAATGGCTTGGGATGCATTGCATATTGCTTATGCAAACAAGTGCCAAACTGGTATCTTTAGTCTTTGAGACCGTCTAGCCGGCCTTTCCAAGGACTCTCGCCCTATTATAGATTATCTCCATCAAGTTTGCTCACTATGTGATGAACTTGCCACTGTTGGATCCCCCGTTTCAAATGAAGAATTGGTTGTCAAGATTCTTACTGGACTTGGATATGAGTTTCGAGACCTTTCTGCTGCCATCCGAGCTCGAGATTCAACAATCTCGTACGAAGAACTATATGAAAAGCTCCTTGATCATGAGCTTTTTCATCATCATGAGGAAGCTAAAGGGACTCCTTCTGCTCCAATAACTGCCAATATTGCGAGTCCAGAACTTTTTTATTGTCTTTTTGGACAAATATTACGTTAATGAGTGTAAAAAAAAGTTACTTTTCTATATATAACGCCGAAATTCTCCGCTATACCTTAACGGTAACTTTTGCTGTTAAGATATAGCGCGGAGAATAAGCGCGCTATACCCCCTGACGATTTGACTGCCAGGTATAGCGCATAGAAATCAAGCGCTATACCTATAGCGCATAAAATTAGCGTGCTATACCCCTTATTTTATTCCCCTTCATCTTCCCCAAGACCAGAACTCCCTCCTCCCCCATTTTTTTACTTCCTTTCGATTTTGGTCCCCCCCCCCCCCACTTCCCCCCTTGTCGTCTCTTAAAAAAAATTGTAGGCCCCTCCCGTCACACAAAACGCTAAGAACATAGGTCCCACATCGTAGTAGAGCATCGTATTATTGTGGTTTCACTCTTTCGGACTCAAATTTTCAACCAATTTACTTTTCGAAAACACTAAATCGAGGTATTTCGATTTATTTTATGTCGAAACTTGTATAATAATGCATATTAGTTGATTTGAATGTGTTTCCATGTCGTTTTGTATTTTATTTGCGAAACTAGTATGTTATATTTATCCGGACTTAGATATTAGTGTTCTAAAAAAAATGACCACCCGATGACTGGGGGTTATCCCTACTACGCGCAACCTCATTGTTGGGAACGTCTTCGACCTTGACGTACATATCCAACATTTTGATTACAAGAAATTCCCGGTATTCATCCGGAGTCCTCATAAAATCCCTCAAAGTTTCATCATCATCGATGTTTAACTCCGAGTAAAAAGCAACCCGTTGCAGAGTGACGGAATACGGATATCTTCCGGTTACTTTAAGTATCACTGAACGTTTCCTCACACTCATTTTTTTGCATAACAACGATATCAATTTATCGTACTCCATTGTAAGTGGTAATTTAACATGACCTTGTGGAGATAAACTGTACCTCACAGAGTTATTCTGCATCACAACCTCACCCCCCAATATAACGAAACTCTTATTCTACGCTCTTCAGACATTATGAAAAAATGCTTGAGAATTTAACAAGAAGAAAAGTTTGAACGGGAGTTAAAAAAAATTTTGAATGGATTTTCCTAAAATCCTAACCCCTTTATATAGGAAATGGCTAGCCCGGGAGGGCTGAAATTTTTGATGTATAGAGCTCCTTTAATGTGCGCTATACACATTTGAATTATTATTATGTCAGTTAACTTATTGGTGGGCCCATAAACAGGTATAACACATGAATTTACTGCACTATATATGTATAGTATTTTAATTCCATGCACTATATCTGGCAGTCAAGTCGTCAGAGTATAGTGCACAGATTTCCAGCGCTAAACAAGTATAGCGCAGTAAATTCATGCGCTATACCTTAACGGTAAAAGTTACCGTTAAGGTATAACGCGGAGAATTTCTTTATATATAGAAAAGTAACTTTTTTTTTACACTCATTAACGTAACATTTGTCCAAAAAGACAATAAAAAAGTTCCGGACTCCCAATATTGCTCAGCGGGCTACTTTAACTCCTACACATCAGGGATCCAACAACAATCGACGATCAAATACACCCAACAACAACAATCTCAATCAACAAAGTCGCAATCAAGCATGGCGCAATAATCAGCAGCTCAAGCGCAACAATCAGCAATAGTAGTCTCTCAACAACAGCATTTACTACCGATTTTGTAATGGTAGAGGACATACTGCTCGTGTATGTCGGACATGGTCTCACAACCATTTTCAAGCTCGCGCTAATTACGTTGCATGCTTCCAAACTCATCCAGCTCCGTGGATCGTTGACAATGGTGCAACACATCATATTGCCTCGGACATTCAAAGTCTAGCCACTATGCAAGACTACCACGGTTCAGATGATATAGTCATGGGCAATGGTAATACCATACCAATCTCCCATACTGGTAATGTGAACATTAATGCATCAAATCACAAATTCCATCTCCAAAATATTCTCTGCTCTCCGGTCATTAAAAAAAATCTACTCTCTGTCACTAAGTTTTGTCAAGACAATAACACCTCTATTGAATTCTTTTCTCGTTTTATTTTATGACGGATCTGACTACAGGGGCGCCATTGGTTTTCGGATGGACTAAAAATGGGCTGTATGAGTGGCCACCGGGCGATGTTGAAGGTCCTCCCAAATGCAATGTTGTTGTCCCATACTACCTGTGGCGTCGACAACTAGGCCACCCTAATCATCGTTGCTCTAAATAAATTTCTGCTTGATTTTTCCATTCCAGTTGATACTACTTTCTATTTGTTGATTTGTTCAAAACGGAAAAGGTCCTGAAATATCCCTCTACTATTAGAAATTGTTTGAAATTATCCTCCGTTATACTATTGGCTCAGAAAAGCCCCTACCGTCTTACTATTGAGACACATATATCCTTATCTTGACGAACTGGACACGTGGCGGTCATCCAAAGCTGTTAGTCCATCCGGTCTTAAATTAGACGTGACCTGCCCAATTACCCGCTGCCCGACCCATAAACTTTGACCCTCTCCCCCTTTCCATCTAACTCTCCAATTAAACAACACAGTCGTCTCCTCCGCCACCATCTTCTTTCAATAGAAAAAGTTTTCATCAATAAACCGTCACAAACTCATAATAGAGATAAAGAAATTGAGTTCCCAACATATGACAATTACGATCTCAAGTTAATAAGGAGCTCAAAATCAATAAAGGGACACACAACACCAGTGAGGCCCAAATTTAGAAGATAAGAGAGCTTCTCAAATTAGCACAACTACCGGCAGACCACCACAAAACCAAGGCCCATGTAAGCACTCTCTAGTTAATAACTAATAAAACAAAATATTCAAGATATTAAAACTTTCTGCCCTCAAAAAAAATAGTAACATGGACAATATTATTTCCATATAAACGAAAAGTGGTCGGAAAACATAAGAGGCGTCGGAGCTTACTCTTTTCCGTCAATCGATTTCGAATTCAGATCTACCTCAACGATATGAGCAACTACCGTTCCCACAAATAAAAGGGTTTTACATATTTTAAAAGTTTGATCCCAGGATCTTCATCCTTTAACTATGGTGGATTGTTCGAAATTCATCCTAAAAATTTTCAATCTCAGTTGAGTTTCAACAATTTTAGCTCAACAAGGCATAAAATTTAGATTTCAGAATAATATTCAAGTTCAGATTTCGAAAATTATTTAAACCCAAAAACACTCCAAGCTTTATTAACAATGGTGGTTTTCCCTTTTACCTGTAAACTCTCTCCTAAAAGTTTCTTCTTAAAAAGTAATTGATGGAGAAATAGAAAAGAAATGGGGGAGAATATGTGGCAGTGAAGAAAATTTATGAAGTGGTTTTTGGGTGGTCTTTCTTAAATTGAAGGGTACGGGTAGGGTGGGTCAGGCCGCGGGTAATCGGGCCGGTCACGTCTAATTTAAGACCGGATTGATTAATAGCTTTGGATGAGTGCCACGTGTTCAGTCCGTCAAGTTAGGGATATATGCGTCTCAGTAGTAAGACAGTAGGGGCTTTTCTGAACCAATAGTATAACGGAGGATAATTTTAAATAATTTTTAATAGTAGAGGGATATTTCAGGACCTTTTCCGTTTTCAAAATATATGTGGTTGTTCATGCTCAAAGCTAAAACAGAAGTTTTGAAAATCTTCCAAACCTTACATCCCCTGCTTGAAAAACATTTTCACACAAAAATATTATCCTTGTACATTGATGGTGATGATAAATTTCAAAAACTAGATTCCTATTTAAAAACACATGGAATTGAACACTTAGTGTCGCCTCCATACACACCCCAACGGGTAGCCTTAGTTGAACGCCGACATTGGCATGTCATTGAGATGGCACGCACCTTGTTACACCAAGCATCCTTACCTTCAACTTTTTGGAGTTATGCATGTCATCAAGCAGTTTATTCGATCAATAGGATGACTAGACCAAATTTACAAAATAAATCACCTTTTGAAATCCTATTCCAGACAGTGCCTAATTATAATTCCATCAAAGTTTTTTGATGCTTATGCTACCCATGGCTCAAACCTTATTCCGGTAATAAACTAGAACCTCGATCTACACCATGTATTTATTTAGGATTTCTAATAAATTTTATAGCCATCAGTGTTTTGATCCAGTTAATTCCAAAATTTGTGTATCCAGGGATGTATTTTTTCTAGAAGACAATTTCCATTTCAAAATATTTTTTCAGATTTTAGAAGTAAGGATAATGTAGCTTGGGATAATATTTCTACTGAACAATCAGCCAAAGAGGATAATAATTCAATTTTAAATTCCTCTTATCAGCTTCCACCACTGGTGACTACATTGCCCATGGTCCCTCAAAGCCCACAAGCTATCTCATATGCTTCTGATGGTGTCTCTCAACAATGAGGTAATATTCCTTCTCCTCTTACTTCGACTCCTACTTTTCCACCTTCCACACAAGCTCCACAACAGCAGAGAACTACTTCTCCTACTTCAATCTTGGCACCTCAAGGTTTGCCCTCACGGCCACTCATCAAATATCAAAGACGAGAAAGACCATCCACTCCTAGCCAAAATCCACGTCCATCCCACTTTACCTATGCTTCGGCATTATATCAGCCGCAAATGGCTTCTTCCCCACTTCGACCAGAATCCTCTCCGCCTATTCAGTCGGACCCACTAACCCAACCCTAATCAAACCAGCTAGCCATCAAAGTGCATCCAATGATTACTCGATCACAAAGTAATAGTCTTAAACCTCGTCAATTTCTCACAACCACTACATCATCTCAAAAATTCCCACAACCTATAAGCAAGCCAAGCTAATTCCCCACTGGAATTCAGCAATACAAGCTGAAGTTGATGCTCTTGTTCGCAACCAGACTTGGGATTTGGTTCCATGTGACTCTTCCAAAAACATGGTGGATTGTAAGTAGCTATTCCGTGTTAAGTATAAACCTGATACAGGTATAAGGCTCGTTTGGTTGCCAAAGATTTACTCCGCGTCCCGGACTTGATTACTATTCCACCTTCAGTCCAGTAGTCAAGCCTGCTACTATCCGTCTTGTCCTAACTATAGCCACTCAACTTGATTGGCATGTTCATCCGGTGGATGTTAACAATGCCTTCTTGCAAGGTAGTCTTGATGAAGAAGTCTATATGCGGCAGCCGCCGGGATTTGAAAGTTCTGAGAATCCTACCCATGTATGTCGTCTTCAAAAGGAAATTTACGGCCTCAAACAGGCTCGTCGTGCTTGGTATACTGAACTCCAAAACTATCTGCTTACTTTGGGTTTTGTTACATCCCGATCTGATTCCTCGCTCTTCATTTTGCATAATTATAGATTCACTGCGTACATTTTGGTCTATGTTGATGATATTTTAGTGACAGGTAACCACCAACGAGGTGTTCATTATATCATTGAGGCTCTCTCAAAACGTTGTTCACTGAAGGATTTAGGACCTCTTCATTATTTTCTTGGTGTTGAGGCAATTCATTCCTCTACTGGTCTCTTGCTCTCTCAACCGAAGTACACTATGGACTTACTACATGAGGTTGCTATGGATAATTGCAAAAGTGTTTCTACACCCATGACATCTATTGTTGTTTTTGACCCCTCACCTGATGATCATCTAGTTGATGGTTCTTTTTACCAACGCATTATTGGTATGCTTCATTACCTTTCTTTCACTCGTCCCGATATAGCTTATGTTGTCAGCAAGTTGTCATAGGCTATGTCATATTGGGTTGCTCTTAAGCGGCTTCTCTGCTATCTCGGTTCCACTACTTCCTATGTTGTACACATTGCCAAGGAGAGTGACTGTAGACTGCTTGCTTACTCTGATTCAGACTGGGCGGGAGATCCTCATGATCGCACCTCCACCACCGGTTATGTTATCAATCTTGGTCGTTCTCCTATTTCATGGTCTTCGAAGAAGCAACGTTTAGTTTCTCGTTCTTCTTCAGGGGCTGAATATCGGGCAGGTGCAGCTGCTGTTTCCGAGACTAATTGGCTCACCCGTCTTCTTCAAGAGCTTCAGTTTCCTTTGACTGATGTTCCGAGAGTT
Organism: Nicotiana attenuata; assembly: GCF_001879085.1. Lineage (NCBI taxonomy): Eukaryota > Viridiplantae > Streptophyta > Magnoliopsida > Solanales > Solanaceae > Nicotiana > Nicotiana attenuata. Next base: position 33,967 of record NW_017673376.1, read on the forward strand.
CTCTGTGACAATGTCAGCACCACTTATATTTGTGCCAATCCTGCTTTCCATAGACGCATGAAGCATATGGCTATCGAACTTCCACTTTGTCTGTGAGCAGGTTGAGCACAACCAGCTTGAAATTACCCATTTACATGTTGCGGATCAAGTTGCGAATCTTCTTACAAAGCCTCTTCCACAAGCAGTTTTCAATAAACATTTTTCCAAGTTGGGCGTCGTAGACCTCAATGCCAACTTGCGGGGGCGTAATAACGGCACTAGTAAGTTATCTCCTTCTGTATATGACTCTTTTTTATTCTGTTTTTTTAATATCTCTTTTGGTGCTTATCAAATTCCTTTTGTTTAGGATTGCTATTCACATAGATTTCTCTGTATCCTAGATTCTCTGTAATTTGTTACATTATTCACAGCTTTTATGTACTACACTTGGCTATATAAAGCCAACCTTATAATCAATACAAAACAAGTTCTTCTTCTGCCTTTATCACTCTTTAAGGATAACCAAGATATGATAGTTTAGGTTTAAATTTTAGATAACCGAGTATACAGTACATATCCTCTGCTTTCATGTTCTCATACTCCTAACTGAAGAGTAACTCTTGTATTACAAATTGTACTATAATGCAAACTCATAAGCAGCTACAAGTGTGAAAATTAACAAAGCTTCTTACAACTTTTAAACTTCAGATACCTTTGAGATGCATGGTAATGGGACATTTAGGTGGATCATTTGCTGATTAAAGTTTCCAAGTATTTCTCCACATAGTCCAGGCCACAAGTTGTCTTCACAACAGGCAATATGGCAGGAACATCCAGATAGAATTCTGAATCGGACTCGTCAATCGTGCCCCAACTTTTCAGCTGTTTTCTGGCTTCTCTAATGGCTGCTCTTGTTGCACAATGGACTGTAGCTGCTAGAAGTAATGGTGGTTCACCAGAAGCTGAAAAAAGTAATCATGTTAGGTTCAACAATTCATATAATTGGAATTGTTTATTTTAGTATTTCATGCCATGCTATCAAGAAATTCTTTAAGTTGATTAAGTTGCTTAAAATCCAGGAATTTTTCTTCGTTTTGTTTTTGAGTGTCTTAAGTCCTTATGAAATTTCCTCCAACTCTAATCATCAGCATTTACATACTCTTTCACCTAATATTCAGATATTAGAAGTTGGCTGTTGCAATATTGATTCGGACCATAATCCACAAAATAGTTGATACTGCACTTTTTATTCTTGAAATATTTCTCCAAAAGGAACGTTCTCTGCTAAACCAAGTGGAGAATGAGTTGAAGAAATCCCTCACAAGTCACTGATGTAGTCAGTATAATAAGCAAAGAAGATGAAATGAAGAAAGAATTGTACCTTTAGATGAGAGAATACGGTTTTTGTGATCTCCACTGTTTAGCACACGAACGTTGAGACTTTTTGGTATGGTGTCAATTGTCGGGATATGGTATGTCCAAGTGCTATTTGAAACCATTAATCCATCTTCATTTGTAAGATATTCTTCAAGCATAAAATATCCAATTCCTTTTACAAAAGCCCCTTCAATCTGCAAAAAATAAAAATAAAATAAGAGAGAGAAGAAAGTAGTATTTGCGATGCATTAGAATGTTAATTCTAAGCACATAGTCTGGCAATCAAGAAGGAATAAAACCATACATATTATTTCATTATTAGCAAATACTTAAGTTCAGTATTTGCAAAACGGTTTGGCCATCAGTACTGGTGAAACATTGAAAATTTTGTTTGAGAAATATTTCAAGTGAAGTTAATGATTTCACTCACAAAACATTAACTTTTTTCCACGTGACATTCATGCCCAAACACAACTTTCGAAGTACTCGTTTGCAACTGCAACATTCAAAAATACTAGTATTATTTTTTTTCAACTTAAACCAAATTAGGAGTGGCAATTTAAGCCCAAATTCATTCAACCCACCCAAGGTTGGGCCCCCCATTGACCCGCCCATTGTTGAACTCAGCCAATCTTGACCTAGCCCATCTAAAGTTAGGCTGATTTTTAGCAGTTTGCTAAAATATCTTTAAAATAATTCTTTTTTGTTTGATATGTTATATATGACCACAACAAAAGAAAAATAGTACTCCCTCCGTTTCAATTTATGTGAACCCATTTGACTGAGCACGGAGTTTAAGAAAAGAGAGAAGACTTTTGAACTTGTGGTATAAAATAAGGCACACATATTTTGTGTGGCTATAAATCATTGCATAAAGGTAAATTGTTTCCAAATAGGGAAAGTGGTCATTCTTTTTGGCACGGACTAAAAAGGAAATAGGTTCACATAAATTAAAACGGAGGGAGTATTATTTTGGTAATTAAACAATTCATAAGAAAACAGCACACATTAATTAAAGCTTGACAAAATTTAGTCCATCTTGACCCCGCCCATCTCAGCCGAAGTAACTTTTGAGCGGGTCATTAGCCCGCCCATTTATTGACAGCCATTTTGACCCGCCCAAAATCAGGCCAAGCCGTTTGACACCCCTAAACCACATATTGTCCTAAGAATATGAAATCTAGAGAAAAGCAGCTTAAAAGCATATAACAACTTTGTTATGGACACACTTTTTTCATTATAAATGCTAATATCTTGAGAAAAAGTAGAATAATCTTGTAAAAGATGAACCTGTCCCAAGTCAATAGCTGGATTCAAGCTCTGACCACAGTCATATATAATATCTGACTGCAATATTCTATGTTGTCCAGTCAAAACATCTATCTCAACCTGCAAGAAATCAGCACCTTTATCGTTAGTTTGCCATAAGTAAGTGCTACAGCTGGTTACTTTGTTGCTAAAAGCTCCAAGAGGTGAAATGTCATGCCATTCTATTAAACTCTTGAATATTGAGAACAAATGTAATCCTGGAAGCAGACCTGAAGCAGTGAATCATGCCAACACATTGATCAGAAAAATAAGTAAAGAAACAAGCTTTACCTCGCTAACAGCAGCACCATAGTTTAAATATTGCCCAGAACTTGACCCTGGAACAAAATATTCATTTGCTTGTAGATTTATTGATTGAGCTTCTGCCTGCAAAGGAGGAGGCCCGCCAAAAGGGGGTTTTAAGAATTTGAACCATTAAAATATTCGACATTTGCAAGACGATGTATAACAAATAGTTCCCAAGCTACTCATTGTGTAATTCCTTTTAACCAATTCATCATGGTTTCCAAAAGTAGCATACAACAGACAAATATTCCAAGAGTGACAGACAGGACCAGAATTGAGCTAGTCTATTCCAGAAATTATTACTTCAAGTTTTCATCATCTTTGGAAGCTGGAATTTAATTAGAAAGAGAAGAAAAACCTGGCGAATCAGTGTGGTCCAATCAACAGAACCATTTTGTTCTTGCAGCTTTTTCTTTAGAGGGGCCAGTCTTTCAACCAGAATATTACAGCAAAGTCTAGCCGCCTCACAGCTTGATTCAGATTTAGTGCTTTCAGCAGTAAACCCTGTTTGCACTAACCTTAAGGTGTTTATTTCTATGATTCGTACCTTCTCCACAAGTTCTTCACTCCAACTACTTTCAATTGAACCAAGAGCATAGGCAATCACCTGTTTAACCTTTGTCCATAACCCTTGGCCGATTTCAACTCCTCCAACTTCACAAACTATTGATCCATCCCGCAGAATGCTTACTTTTGCAGGGGTTTCATGTTGCCGAACTTCATGCACAATTGGCAATCGAGAAATACCTCTTTTCTTCCACGTGTTTTTCTGGTTAAACTCATCTATCATCTGTCTTCTATCGACATATCTTGAGGACGTGGCCACTTGATCCATGATACTAGGCAAGGTATATTCTCCTGATTCACCTGCACTATCCTCATAAAATAATTTAAGGCTTTCATAAGTATGAATATTTTTGCTACTGACGGAGTCCACCTCCATTTCCAGTACACTTGCTACATGTTCCATTATAGCGTCTGCAATATAAGATCCTTGGACATCCCCAAGAGCCCGCATAGATGATTTGCTGGTAAGGTTCGTCTTGCAATTCTTTATATCAAAAGAAAAGGCACCCCAATTGTATTTCTTGAGTGCTGCAATTATATGTGATGCTATGATAGGGGTTATATCTTCTGATATCCCTCCATTTACCAAGATATCAGCATGTAAGGCTGTGATTTTCCCATTTGACTTGAATCCAACACTGTATGTCACTTTCAGGGGGTGTCTTCCTCCTGTTATTACCATGTCGGTATTTCTGTTGACGTATATCTTGACAGGGCGTCGTAACTTGTATGCTGCAAGTGCACAGGCTGCGGAAACCTAAAGTATCACACAAAATGCAAAATATAATCAGAACATTGTAGTAGCAAGAAAAAGCAAGAAGGGCACTCTTTCAATCTGCTATTACAATTCTAAGGCTAATCAATGTCATTTCATTAAACATGTGTGACGGCAAAACATATTAAAAACAAATAATTATAATCGGCATTAAGAGAAGTAAAAAGGAAATAGTCAGAAAAGGAAGATGAACAACTTTGGTGAAACAATTCTATGAAAGATGGAAACAGAATAATGAAAAAGCAAATTGGGGAGTGAACTTTCTTCAAACAATGAACTCATGACCCCTTTTAGTAATACTTGGTAAAAATGGGTCTCTGGTTCAGAGGAAATTACTTCCTCGTTCGTTCTACAGATCACTGCTACGTTTTATGACATTCTATTCAAAAGAATAACATATCTGTGGGAATAATATCAAACAATTTTTCATCAAAAACTTGTCGTTACCTGCAATTAAAAATATTCTTTTCCCTATAGAACTTTCTCTTTATCCTTTTAGCAAAAAATTAAGGAACACCTACTTCAGGAAAAACCATTGCTAATGTTTCAAGACTTATTTAAGCATAAAACCAAGCTTCAGTTCTTTTTCGTTTATTAACAGATACTCACTGGCATTGATCTTATTGCCTTGCCGCCGAAGCCACCTCCTGCCCTTCTTGTTTTCACGCTGATGTTATGCTCAGGAACACCAAGACAACGAGCAATCACACTATGCGTATACTCAGGGAACTGAGTTGAAGCATAAACAACCATGGTATTATCCTCATCCGGAACTGCTAAGCTAGTCTGTGGCTCCATATAAAAATAGTACTCTGATGGAAGTCTCAACTGTGAATGATTATTACCAAATAATTAAACTTTTGAACTGTTAGCATGCATTTACAAATTGAGTATACTATATTCAAAAAGGCATGGACCAATATTCAGGAAGAAAAAATGTAGAAGTGAATAATTAATCAAAGTACCTCAGCAGAGAGAATCTTGTGGTCAGCTTCAGCCATTCCTTTCGAGAAATCACCAACCGGCTTTGTGTTCAGAAACACGGGCCCTTGAAGATAACTTGAGTTCTCAACAGCCTCCTCAACAGTTAATACCGGGGAACCTACATTTTCTGGATCATATTCAACAATGGCTTTTCTAGCAGCCACATCAGCAGACCTCTGGCTGTTAGCAATCTGTCATTCCATCACAAAACTGAACATGCTTAATAAACTAGTTCAAAGTTTTCTGTACCAAGTATATGAATAATTAACACTGCATAAAACCAATCCTGCAGATAGAACCTTGAAATGATGGCTTACCACAAGAGCAATTCGGTCACCAGCATATTGGACACGATCCTCTGCAAATAGAGTTTCAGGACCAAACTGGCTCAGAACTCCTATATTTTCCCCTTCGCTTGGGATATCTTTAAATGTAATAATGGCAATAACTCCATCTGCTAATGAATTAGACTCAAGCTGGAGACTAATGCTCTTTACCCTTGCTAATGGTTTTGTACTATAGATAAAAGCTCCATGTAGGCAGTTTGGGGGTGATGGAATGTCATCTACATAAACAGCTTCACCTGAAAAGAACAATGTTAGCCAACAAAATCAAAGTTATGTCTAAGACAAAATTCAACTGAAGAATATACAAAACACATATCAATCATCGGCTATACGTCAAGTCTGAACTTGTTGGGTTCAGATACATAAATCCTCTATATTCATTACTACTCTCTTCGAGGTAACTTCACTCCAATACTAGATAAGTTTTCCTCCAAAGCATACTAAGGTCTCTATGATCTCTAGATTTCACATGTACACTGACCTACAAACAGAGGCGGATGCAATATAGAGTTACCGGGTTCAACTGAACCCAGTACTTGGAGCATAATTTTCTGTGTAAAAATCACTAAACTTGTAATAAATAGTAGATATGAGCCCATAACTTTAAAAATATAATGGGTTCAATGCTAAAAACTTCAAATATTGAACTCATAAAATTAAAATCCTAGATTCGCCTCTGCTTACAAGTCTCTAATCTGACTAAAAGACTCGTGGTAAACATCAGATATAAGTAGGTGTAATAACAACTAAGTCTCTAAATTTTACAAAAAACCAAGCTGTATATTAATAAAAGAATGTAAAAGGACAACAATGCAGATGGGGCACTAGAAAAAGAGAGAAACAATTAGAACAACTGCTCATCAAGAAAATAACAGCCATCTCGAAACATAGCAGTTCAAGCCATGTTTCAAATATGAAAGTGAATAAAGGACAGAGGAATGATGACATTGATAACCAGAATCAAGTTCTGATGAATATGTACCAAAGAATGATTCCATGCAGCCTTATAGTTGTACCTAAGGCCAACGGACATTAACATTAACTAACAGTAGTTTTATGCATATACCAGAGACAAACTAACATATTTCCTTTATCATTTTGAAGAATTACTTTGAACAAGTTCTTCTAGATTCCATCCTGACTATTGGAGATAGTCATTTTAGTGTCAGTTTTCAAATTCGAGAACAATATGCTCAATGATTGTAGAATGGAATTCAATGGACATCTATGAAGAAACAAAGAGACCGGAAGCTTCCCCTTTTTTAGTTTCTACGTGTCAAGGACGTGCCAACTACATTTCCATTTATTGGAGAAGCTTAAAGCCATTTATTCATAGACATTGGTCATTAATGTCGTGTTATTACCAGAGACTTGGCACCATCTCAAAATACAGATTTCTATTGATTTGTATTGTAGAACATATAACAACAATAACTACTACTATGCCTCAGTCCGAAACATCTCAAATATAGAGAATAAGAAAAGTATTCAACTATTTCTACTGCATGAGAAAATGTAACGATTCTAATACTTTAGGCCTTTGTCATAACCACTACATCTCCAAACTTAAGCCAGGAAAGTAGGAACAGAGGATAATACATAATTGATAATTGGGCTTAACATGCACAAGATGAACTATACACATACAGAGAGAGAGAGAGAGAGAGAGAGAGAGAGAGAGAGAGAGAGAGAGAGAACAAACCAGAGGCTTGCATGGCAGCTCCATACTTTTGCATTGGTTCACCCACTGGATAATACTCGGTACTTGATTCCACAACCTGCTCAGCAGATGATAGTATTGTCTGTGTATTTCCTTGACTAGTATCACCATCATCTTTAGTACTTTTGGAACCCTCCGCTACAAAAGTTTCACCAATTCCCTCGAATAAACCGCAAGAAACTGCGGAATCCACATCCGTCAAGGGATTAAAAAACTTGAATAGGAAACTGACAGCCAAGCTTGACCTATACTCAGGGTATGAAGTCCCAGGTTCAGGGACAACATCTAGCTTGACTAATTTAATTGCTACATACAGAATTTTGATGTTCAATATTTTCCCGGTTAGATATTTCTCTACTGTTTTGGCCCTTATTGCATGTCTTGTGCCAAAAGCACCAAAAGCCAACTTGAGAGAATGTATCACAACTCCGTTCCTGCGTGGAGAAACATCAGCTAAGAAAGCAGCATTTACATATGCCAATGCACTTCCAAGAGGTCGCGGTGCAGCTCTATATGTTTCAAACAAATACTTCGAAAAATTTTGAAGAAAATTTCCGTTCTTTTTAAATGGGATCCATACACTTAGAAGCACAGTCCTTGAGTCTAGTGTTGGCCTCGATAACAGCTCCTCCCATTTAAGTTTTTCTTGTCCATGAATGGTCAAAATACTAACTGTGGCATCCACTCCTAGAAATAATGTAGAGATATCAGAAGGAAATCCATATTTCTGTGCCATAACCAAATTTCCCCCCACACTAGCAGTGTTTCTAACAAACGGGTTAGCAACCTTTTCCAAGTGTTGAGCCAACTTTTGGGATACCATCTTTCCGTATGAACCCAAATTGGCTTTGGTTCCCTCACTCAGGAATGAAATAAGCTTAGAGATGGTCACAGTTGCTCCAATTTCAATTCCTTTGCGATCCCTATTGAGGATAGAAAGTTCATGAATATACCTCAGATCAATGTATTGGTCATATCGTTGTGTTTCCTTGTAATAACCAGTGCCAGTATTACCAACGACTATTTTAACACTCCCAACGTTTTCAGCCACGCTGATTTTCAACAAGCTCTGTAGTTCCTCTATAGAAACAGGACTGAACCAAGAATAGGTTGTGGGGTCCAAATGTGTGATGGATTCACTTTTCAAGAATTCTGGATATGTGATAAGATTCTTACTTGGATCATAGGGAGGCAATTTACTTACTTTTGTTTCCCTGGAATCTCCATTTTGCCAAAAGGTATTGAGTCCCAAATCCTCTATATCAAAATCAGAAGCAAAAGTCTTACAGACATCAGCAATGGGCCGGTATCCAGTGCAGCGACAAAGGTTCCCTTGTATGGATTTTTCAGCTTCAAATGAAGTTAGGTTAGAGAATCCTTGTGGAGAATCTTGATGGTTCCCTTTATCAGCATTGACAAGAGCTGAGAATAATGACATGCACATTCCAGGAGTGCAAAAGCCACATTGAGAAGCATGGAAACCAGCAAATCTTTGGTGAATTGGGTGAAACCCATCTTTGGTGTTACCAAGGCCATCACTTGTAGTAATTGCACAACCATTTAAACTACAAAGAAGTGTAAGGCATGAACTCACACTAAAATCATCAACTCTGTTTAGCTTGGGATTATACCTTGAGACTAGAACAACACAAGCTCCACAACCACCTGCAATCACAAAAAATTATGAACCTTGTTGTGCCTTATCCTGACCGAAATCTCAATTTGTCACAAAAACAACTACTCTTCAATTTCAAGAAAGTTAGGGTCGGCTATACTAATCCTCTATGACCATGTCGCTCCATTTAAGATCATTGCAATCCAATATCATACAAAATAAAATTAAATATAAAAATCAAAATTTGTGATACAAACATTTAATTAGTTAACCAAATGTGTCAATAATCCATATAATGGAAAACTTCATTCACTATATCCTTTTCATTCCCATAAAACATAAGGAGTAGGAAAGAAACCAAACAAAATTTACTCCACTAGTAGGTAAGTATTTTCCTCCTCTCTACATTCCAAGAACATTATGAACCCATTTAGAAAGCTAAAAAGCAATTATAAGTATTATCCTCCTTCTGTTACCTTTAGTTAAATGTGATTCCATGAGCTTTTCTGTAGTGCGACTACTTCAAGCTCTAACTTTAAAAAAAACTAATAATAATAATTATAACTATCGGTACTTTTATTCCAGATTTCATTAAATACTTTGACGTATCATTATGAAGCCTATCTTTTAGCGAACTGAACTTTGATCTAGATATCAAAATGGCAACATGGAAAAAACTTACCTGCACCTGTTTGTATCAAACCACATTGATTTACTATGGTTAAGTTAGGAAAATACATTAATTCATCATGATTAAGTGACAACAATTAATACAAAGGCAAAAATCATGCATTTACTGAATTGATGCAAATTCAATAAGAGCGACTAAGTTCTTAATGTCGCACTAACTATTAAATGATATTTTCTTCACTTCACCTCTGCTATTCATTTTAGGAGTCCATACAACTTTTCATAAATTTTGAAAAGTTTAAATTCATTTAACTAATCAAAATGTGGGTTTTTCTTTATCAAATAAGTCATTTAATTATTAGGTTAGTATTTTCTTCCAAGACTCGAATAAACATTAAAATCTAAATTAGGACGGTGTTTGAACACTCAATTACTGTAAATGAATAGAAAGAGAAAAAGACAAAACCTAGCAACCCCACATTTTAACAGATTTCAAACTCATTAACTCAAAGTCACCTGTTTTAATCTCGGTCATTGTTTCCTGTTCAAGGAACTTCAAATCCCAGGCGTCCCTTTCCCCCGCCACCTCCGACAAATGGATAATGGAGGAACTTTCTATTTGGTCGAAAAAGTTTATACAAGCAGCAGAAATTGAAATGGCAAAAGTGATTGTGCATTTTTGTTGCCAATGACGAAGGGCAAAAGTACACAATGTAGTTAATAGTTCGAGTCCATGGATTTAGACTAAACAGGGAAAGGGGACTGACCATGCCGCTATATTTTTTATTAACGGAAGAGAGAGGACCAACAACACAAACAAATAAGAGAAAATTATAGGAACAGGCACAAATAGACACGACTTGCCAATAATTATGCATTAAGTCATGCCATCAAAAGCCATAAAAGGTTACTAATACTATACAACATTTTAAAAAATATAGGCATTTTTTTTTCTCCAATGGATATGATTGAAATTTACTGAAAATACACAAATAGGCAATATAAAAAATTTGAGACAGATCGGAGGTGATTTAAACTGGTTTGGATCAAAATTCGTTATCAAGTATAATAATATCAAAAAAACCTAGGCAAAGAAATTCTTAATGAGTATAGTTGGAGTTGTCAAAAACACATAAATGAGGCAATTAAACTTTGAGGAAGCTTGAAGGTGTGTTTAAACTGGTTTGGAGTGTATCTAACATGTATCACACACACAAGCATACATGGATATACAAGGAATACATGTATATTTGATACATATGTGATACACAAATGATACATGAGGGATACACATTTCATCTTCTGCTTCGAATTTTAAATTAAATCACCTCAAAACTCAACCAAATCATCCCAAAATTGAGATTCAAACTCATTAAGGTGTACCCAATTATTCCAATAATACTACTCGAAATAAAACCAATTTTGAAAACCCGAATTTTCGAGCTCAAGCATTAGCAAGCTTTAATGGATTCTAATGGAGTTTTAGCTCTTCTTATTTTTATTTTTATTTTACTTTTCAAAGCAATCAAATAGTGTTCTATGCACGAAACTGTGATACTTGTCAATTGTTAATAAATGGGAGAGTAAGTAATTGTTAATCATGATATATGGCGTATTATCATTCATAGTTAATTATAACCATAATTAAAAGGGCAGCCCGGTGCACTAAGCTTCCGCTATACGCGAGGTCTGAGAAAGCGTCGGACTACAAGAGTCTATTGTACGCAGTCGTACCCTGCATTTCTGCAACAGGAATTTCCTAGGTTAATTATAACAAACGTAGGAAATTGAACTTGTAGAAAATGACACTAATGTACTAAAAAGTTAAGATACATCTTTCGCAGTAGTATAATATTGAAGAACTTTATAAGAAAAAAATTAAGGATTGAATATTGTACTTAATAATGAGATAATACTCAAGGTTACTGGAAAGCGACTGAAGGCCGAGGGTGATGAGTAGGGGTGAGCATCGGTCGGATCGGTTCGGTTGTGAATATTATCGGTTCGACATATCGGTTATCGGTTTATAAGTATGCAAAACCGATAAGCGAACCGATAAGAAATTGGTTATCCGTTATCGGTTAATCGGTTATCGAGTGTTATCGTTTTACCTGATAAAATAACATAATCTAGATTAAAACTTCTTCAGAAGCTCGCAACTAAAGATTTTCTTACTGTTTTTGTAACGCCCTGACTGGTCGTTTTGCTTTCTAGAACCTCGTTTCCCTAAATAAGACTCCCCGTACTTTCTTTTACTGATTTATGACTTGCGGGGATGGTTAGTTCAGGATTTGGAAGAGTTTGGGTTGAAATCGGAACACTTGGTTCCTTAAGGTTAGCCTGAAAGGCCAAATTTGACTTCGGTCAATATTTTGCATAAACGACCTCCGAATCGGGATTTGACGGTTAATATATGTTCATATGATGATTTCGGACTTGGGCGTATGTCCGAATTGGGTTTTGGATAACCCGGGAGCGTTTTGGCGCATAATAGTGAAAGTTGGTTCTTGAAGGTTTTCGGAAGTTCTTTAAATTTGGTTTAGAGCGGGTTTTGATGATATCGAGGTCCAAACGAGATTTCGAGATCGGGAATAGTTCCATAATGTCATTTAAGACTTGCACGCAAAATTGGGTGTCAATCCGAGTAGTATAAGTGTGTTTCGTCACATTGGAAGTAAATTGAAGAACTTGAAGTTCATAAGTTTGAATCAATTGGTTTTAGGGTGTGATTCCTAGTTTTAATGCTGTTTCGGGCATTCCGAGGGTTTGAGCGAGTCCGTTTTATCATTCCAAACTTGTGGGTGCGTTCGGACGGGGCCCCGGGGGCCCCGAGCGTCAATCAGACGAGGCCTGGACCAAGTTAGAAATTTTGGACAAGAACTGAATACCCAGCTTCTGTCATAACTGCACCTACGGTTGGTCAGGCGCAGATGCGAGCTCGCAGGTGCGGCCAAGGGTGGTAGGCCCAAAAACTGCAGAAGCGGCCCTTTCTCCACAGAAGCGGAACCATAGAAGCGGTTTGTCTTCCACAGAAGCGGCCCCAGCCGGCCCAGTGAAATTCCGCAGAAGCGGACCGTTGTCCACAGATGCGGGGGCGCAGGTGCGGCCCAGAACCGCGGATGCGGAAATCACTGAAGGTAGTAGCCTTCATTTGATACGGGCCTTAGACGTTTTTGGCTCATTTCACACCATTGTTGGGCGATTCTTGAGCTTCTTGAGAGGGGTTTTTCACCAAGCTTTTGGAGGTAAGTAATTCCTACTATATGTGAGTTAAATACTTGGATTTTGGGTAGATTAACATGTAAATATTAGTGAAAATCATGGGATTAGAGCAAAACCTAGGTTTTCGATAAAAACAAGATTTAATCACGAAATTCGTTAGGGAATGAAGTAAAAATCATATATTATTGATCCTTAGGTCATGGTAACAACTTCCTTCGAAAAATTCTGGAATTTAGGCACATGGGCGCAAGGGTGAATTTTAGGAATCTTACCTTTGGGGTGGACAATCACTTTAATAGTCAAAATATGAACTTGTAAGCCTATAATGAATGGTTTTATAGTTTCGAATTGTGCGGCTCCGGTTTGAGGATTTAAGCGCATTCTTGAGTTGAAAGTAGGCTTGAAACGAGGTGAGTCTCTTTTCTAACCTTGTAAGAGGGAAATTTTCCCATAGGTGAACTTAATTAATATGTGGTATTTGTGGGGGCTATGTACGTATGAATTGACGAGAATCCGTACGTAGCTACAATTTCTGTTATTGTCCGGGTAGTTCTAGGTTTACACCATGCTTTGTGGACACTACTATTTGATTATATGTGCTAATTGTATGAAAGTAATTAAGTTGAAGAAAATCTAAGGATTTAAAGGCTTCAAGTGAATTGTCTTCATTTTTAAAAAAAAATCAAAGAAGGGTTGTGATTTAAATGATGAAAATTGTGTTTGACCGCGTCGCACGTATGATTCGCTAGCGGGGTTATACTTTTATCACGGCGCATATATGATTCGTGAGCGGGGTGAATAGATGCATCTATGGTTTGCGTCGTTCGACCCTCGACAGTGCACAATTTACTTTATATTGGATCGGCTGAACGTGCTCGGTGGTAATTGTGTGTGTTAATAGAATGGGAACTCTTTATAGTTGTATGTTTCATTGCTTGATATGCCACTTGTTTTAAGTAAAGAAAGTGTCTTGCCTTCTTAAATATGATGGAGGAAATTCCTTGGTTATTGTTCATGTTTGAGTTTGACTGTTATCTACATACATTATGCTTTAAGAATTAGAACTTCACATTATTATCTTGTTGGCCCTAGTAAGTGTCGGAGTCGACCCCTCGTCACTACTTCTGCGAGGTTAGGCGAGATACTTACTGGGTACATATTTTTATGTACTCACGCTACACTTCTGTACTTGATTGTACAGGCTTTGAGGCAGGTGCATCTGGACATCAGTCCGGCACGTAGATTGGACTCCTCAGCGTGAGACTTTCCGGTGAGCTGCCCTTTTGAGCCGTTCTGCAGCAGCTGGAGTCTCTCTATGTCTTTATTTTTGTTCCTGTCTATTTCCTTTCCAGACAGTAGGATAGTATGGTTTTGTATATTCTACTAGATTGCCACATACTTGTGACACCAGGTCTTGGCACACACATTGGTAGATTTATGATTTTTGGTTTGCTATCATGATTTAAATTCGTATTTATTACTCCCATCTATTTATGCTTAAGTTTCAAACTCCTAATTTTGTTATCGATAAGGAAAGGTTCTCACGCACTAATTATTTTAAAGGAGGATTCACTAGTTGATTAGTGTTGGCTTGCCTAACAAGGGTATTTGGCGCCATCACGGCCAAATATGGAATTTGGATCGTGACAACATAGTATCAGAGGTAGCGGACGAGGGTGCCCCGGAGCTGCCCCAGTAGCACCACCGGCAGATCTAGCAGAGGATCCCATTATTGAGGAGTAGGGCGAGGTGCCCGCAGCAGAGCCATCCCCGACGGATTTCATGACAGCACCGGGCTTTGAGGAGGTTATGGGCCGTATGCTGCGGTTCATGGATTCTATGACCCAGGCTGGTTTATTTCCAGCAGACCCTGCCACATCTCAGGCAGGAGGGCAAGTACAGACCCCTACTGCTCAGGCTCTTGGGCACGCAGCTGCCGTATATCAGAATCCAGGTACACTACCTGCAGGTGGAGCCCAGCCAGTTTCCACAGCAGTACCTGAGCCTAGACCAGCTACGGACGGCGATCCGCAGAAGCTACTGGACAGATGGACTATACTACACCCTCCCATCTTCGGGGTGAGCGGCATGAGGACCCCAGGACTTTATTGATCGGTGCAGGACCAGACTGCACAATATGAGGATATTGGAGTCCTAGGGAGTAGATTTCACCGCCTTCCATTTGGAGGGCAGGGCCCATAGATGGTGGTAGTCTTACCTTCTTGGCAGACCAGCAGGTTCTCCTCCCATGACTTGGGATCAATTACATGGCTTCTATTGGACAAGTATATTCCACCCTCTTAGAGGGAAGAATTGCGGTGTTAGTTCGAGCAGCTCGAGCAGGGTCAGTTGTCCGTGATCGATTATGAAGCAATATTTTCTGAGTTGTCTCACCATACACTTATGATCTCCCTACGGACGTAGAGAGAGTGCGGAGGTTTGTTGCAGGGTTGCACCCCGGTATTCAGGCTAGCATGGCCCGATAGGTTGGGACAGGGACTGATTATCAGTTAGTGGTGGAGATTGCTTGGAGGATTGAGGGCTATCGCCAGAGGGGTAGAGAGCAGATGCAGCAGGACAAGAGGACCCGATTCTCTAGAGAGTTTAGAGGTAGCTGGTTAGTTTAGGAGGGGTCAGCCCAGCAGGCCCACATATCCAGCCCCACCACCACCTCCTCGGGGTGTTCCAGCGCGACCCTATTTCAGCGCTATGCTAGAGAGTTCTTACCGCCCACCAGTTCATTAGGGTTCTTCCGGTGCCTATATCAGTGCCATGCCAGAGAGTTCATACCGCCTACTAGCCATTCAAGGTTCTTCTAGTGGGTATTCAGACCATTAGGGTCAGGCTTCGGGTCAGCAGTCTATGGTACCGAGAGGTTGCTACGAGTGTGGAGATCCAGGTCACATAAAGAGGACCTGCCCCAGACTTCGGGGCAAGGCAGTACAGTAGGGCCATCAACCCATAATTTCAGCACCAGCCGCCCGACCGCCCAAATATGGGGGACATGCTGGTAGGGATCGTCCTAGAGGTGGAGGCTAGCAGGAGGAGGTCAGCCAGCTATTGTTCAGCCTGGCGGAGGCCAGCCAGCCGGCGCTCCAGCTAGATTCTATACTTTTCCGGCTAGACCAGATGTAGTGGCCTCAGATGCCGTGATCACAGGTATCATTTCTGTCTGCGGTAGGGATGCTTCGGTATTATTTGATCCAGGGTCTACCTATTCATATGTGTCATCTCTATTTGCTCATTTCCTGGATATCCCTTGTGAGTCTTTGGGTACTCCTGTTTATGTGTCCACTCCTGTGGGCGATTCTGTGGTTGTGGATCAGATCAACCGATCCTGTATGGTTACATTCTGTGGTTACGAGACTAGAGCGGACCTTCTGTTACTTGATATGATCGATTTTGAGGTCATCTTGGGCATAGATTAGTTATCTCCATATCACGCTATCCTTGATTGTCATGCCAAGACTGTTGCTTTAGCGATGCTAGAGTTGCCGAGATTGGAGTGGACGGGTTCCTCCGTTAGTTCTTCTAGTCGAGTTATCTCTTTTCTGAAGGCTCGACATCTGGTCGAGAAGGGGTGTTTGGTGTATCTAGTATATGTTCAGGACACCATTGCAGAGTCACCGACAATTAAATCAGTGCTAGTAGTCGAGAGTTCACCGATGTGTTTCCTTCTAACCTTCCAGACATGCCGCCAGATCGTGACATTGATTTCTGTATTGATTTGGCTCCCGGTACCCAACCTCTATCTATCCCACCGTACTGTATGGCTCCGAAAGAGTTGAAGGAGTTGAAGGAGCAGCATGAGGAGTTGTTAGCAAAGGGGTTTATGAGATCCAATGTATCACCTTGGGGTGCACCAGTGTTATTTATGAAGAAGAAAGATGGGACTATGCGGATGTGCATTGATTACTGCTAGTTTGAACAAAGTCACCATCAAGAACAAGTATCTGTTGTCGCGTATCAATGATTTGTTTGACCAGTTGTAGGGTGCTAGGGTATTATCTAAGATCGACATAAGATCGGGGTACCACCAGTTGAAGATTCGGGACTCGGATGTTCCGAAGACTGCCTTTCGTACTAGATATGGTCATTATGCGTTTCTAGTGATGTCCTTCGGCTTGACTAATGCCCCAGCGGCGTTTATGGATTTGGTGAACAGGGTGTTAAGGCCTTATATTGATTCCTTCGTTATTGTCTCCATTGATGACATCTTGATCTACTCACGTAGCCTAGGGGAGCACGGCAGCATTTGAGAGTAGTGCTTCAGACATTTGCGAGAGCAGAAGCTATATTCTAAGTTCTCCAAGTGTGAGTTTTGGCTAGAGTCAGTAGCATTATTGGGGCATGTTGTATTAGGAGAGGGTATTAAGGTGGATCCCAAGAAGATTGAGGCAGTTCAGAGTTGGCTACGTCCCACTTCAGTGACTGAGATCAGGAGTTTCTTGGGATTAGCAGGTTATTATCGCCGGTTTGTGCAGGGATTTTCATCCATTACAGCTCCTTTCCGTTGGTCTGATGACTGTGAGGCGAGCTTTCAGAAGCTCAAGACAGCTTTGACTATAGCACCGGTTGTAGTTTGGCTCTCCGGTTCGAGGATGTATACTGTGTATTGTGATGCTTCACGCGATGGCTTGGGTTGTGTATTCATGCAGGAAGGCTGAGCTATTGCATATGCTTCGCGTCAGCTGAAGATTCATGAGAAGAATCACTTTGTGCACGACCTAGAGTTAGCCGCGATTGTTCATGCTCTTAAGATATTGAGGCATTATCTGTATGGGGTGTCATGTGAGGTTTATTCTGATCATCGTAGCTTGCAGCATTTGTTCGAGCAGAGGGATCTCAATTTGAGGCAGCGTAGATGGCTTGAGTTACTGAAGGATTATGACATCACCATTGTTTATCATCCGGGCAAGGCCTTAAGTAGGAAAGCAGAGAGTATGGGTAGCTTGGCATTCATTTCAGCAGAGGAGAGGCCACTAGCTTTGGACATTCAGTCCTTGGCTAACAGACTTGTGAGGTTGGATATTTCAGAGCCCAGTCGAGTTCTTACATGTGTTGTTGCCCAGTCTTCACTATTGGGACAGATCAAGGCTCGGCAATTTGATGATCCGCACTTGGCAGTTCCCATAGAGACGGTACTACAGGGTAGTGCCAAGGAGGTTTCTATTGGCGAGGATGGTGTTCTGCGACTCCAGGGTCACCTATGTGTTCCAAATGTCGACGGGTTGAGGGATAAGATTCTAGAGGAGGCACACTATTTACGGTATTCTATTCATCCAGGTCCTACGAAGATGCATCGTGACCTGAGACAGCATTATTGGTGGCGGCGAATGAAGAAAGACATAGTGGAGTATGTAGCTAGATGCCTAAATTGCCAACAGGTCAAGTATGAGCATCAAAGGCCAGGTGGCCTACTTCAGTAGATAATTATACCTGAGTGGAAATGGGAGCGCATTACTATGGACTTCGTAGTTGTGTTGCCGCGGACCTTGTGGAAGTTTGATGCGGTTTGGGTCATTATCGACAGGTTGACCAAGTCGGCCCACTTCATTCCAGTTGTGACTACCTATACTTCAGAGAGGTTGGCCCAGATTTATATTCAGGAGATAGTTTGGTTGCACGGTGTTCCTTTTTCCATCATATCAGATAGGGGCCCTCAGTTCACTTCGTATTTCTAGAGAGCTATACAGAGTGAGTTGGGGACCCGTGTAGAGCTCGGCACCGCATTTCATCCGTAGACCGACGGACAGTCGGAGCGGACAGTTCAGATTCTGGAGGACATGCTTAGAGCATGTGTGATTGACTTTGGAGGGCAGTGGAATCAGTTCTTGCCTTTGGCCGAGTTTGCTTACAACAACAGTTATCAGTCCACCATCGAGATGGCTCCGTTTGAGGCTTTATATGGTCGGCGATGTCGTTCTCCTATCGGGTGGCTTGAGCCTGGCAAGGCTAAGTTGTACGGTACCGACTTGGTGAAAGATGCCTCGGAAAAGGTAAAGTTGATTCAGGAGAGACTTCGCACAGCACAGTCCAGGCAGAAGAGTTAAGCGGATCAGAAGGCACGGGATGTATCATTCATGGTCGGCGAGAAGGTTCTCTTCAAAGTCTCACTGATGAAGGGTATTATGAGATTCGGGAAGAAAGGCAAGTTGAGCCCCAGGTTTATAGGCCCATTTGAGGTGTCGATGCGAGTTGGGGAGGTTGCTTATGAGCTTGCTTTACCCCCCACCCCATTGGAAGTCCATCCAGTTCTCCATGTGTCTATGCTCCGGAGGTACCACGCCACCTTGTCTCATGTGTTAGACTTCAGCACTATCCAGCTAGATGAGAGCTTGGGTTATGAGGAGGAGCCAATTGCTATTGTTGATAAAAAGGATCGCCCGTTGAGATCCAAGAGGATCTCCGTGGTAAAGGTTCAGTGGAGGGGCAAACCAGTCGAGGAGGTGACCTGGGAGTCCGAGGAGGACATGTGGAGCAGATATCCACACTTATTTAGCACTTCAGGTACGAATCTAAACCTGTTCGAGGACGAACGTTTGTTTAGTGAGGTGGAGAATGTAACGACCCAATTGGTCGTTTTGCTTTCTAGAACCCTGTTCCCCTAAATAAGTCTCCCCATACTTGCTTTTCCTAATTTATGACTTGTGGGGATGATTAGTTCAGGACTTGAAAGAGTTTGGGTTGAAATTGGAACACTTGGTTCCTTAAGGTTGGCTTGAAGGCCAAGCTTGACTTCGGTCAACATTTTGAGTAAACGACCTCGGAATTGGAATTTGACGGTTCCAATAGGTTCATATGATGATTTTGGATTTGGGCGTATGTTCGAATTGGGTTTTGGATGACCCGGGAGCGTTTTGGCGCATAATAGTGAAAGTTGGTTCTTGAAGGTTTTCGGAAGTTCTTTAAATTTGATTTAGAGCCGGTTTGATGATATCGAGGTCCAAACAGGATATCAAGACCGAAAATAGTTCGTAATGTAATTAGAAACTTGCACGCAAAATTTGGTGTCAATCCGAGTAGTGTAAGTGTGTTTCGTCATATTGGAAGTAAATTGAAGAACTTGAAGTTCATAAGTTTGAATCAATTGGTTTTAGGGTGTGATTCCTAGTTTTAATGTTGTTTTGGGCGTTCTGAGGGTTTGAGCGAGTCTGTTTTATCATTTCAAACTTGTGGGTGTGTTCGGGCGGGGCCCCGTGGGCCCCGAGCGTCAATTAGACGAGGCTCAGACCAAGTTGGAAATTTTGGGCAAGAACTAAATGCCCAACTTCTGTCATAACCGCACTTGCGGTTAGTCAGCCTCAGATGTGACCTCGCAGGTGCGGGCCTTGACTCGCAGATGCGGCCAAGGGTGGCTGGCCCAGAAACCGCAGAAGCGGCCCTTTCTCCGCGGAAGTGGTTTGTCTTCCGCAGAAGCGGCCCTAGCCAGCTCAGTGAAATTCTGCAGAAGCGGACCATTGTCCGCAGATGCGGCTCAGGACCGCGAATGTGGAAATCACTGAAGGCAGTAGCCTTCATTTAATAGGGGCCTTAGACATTTTTGGCTCATTTCACACCATTGTTGGGCAATTTTTGAGCTTCTTGAGAGGGGTTTTTAACCAAACTTTTGGAGGTAAGTAATTCCTACTATATGTGAGTTAAATACTTGGATTTTGGGTAGATTAACATGTAAAGATTAGTGAAAATCATGGGATTAGAGCAAAACCTAGGTTTTTGATAAAAACAAGATTTAATCACGAAATTCGTTAGGGAATGAAGTAAAAATCATATATTCTTGATCCTTAGGTCATGGGTAACAACTTCCTTCGAAAATTTTCGGAATCCGGGCACGTGGGCCCAGGGGTGAATTTTAGGAATCTTACCTCTAGGGTGGACAATCACTTTAATTGCTATAATATGAACTTGTAAGCCTATAATGATTGGTTTTTATACTATTTGAATAGTTTCGGATTGTACGGCTCCGGTTTGAGGATTTGAGCGCATTCTTGAGTTGGAAGTAGGCTCGAAACAAGGTGAGTCTCTCTTCTAACCTTATAAGAGGGAAATTTTCACATTGGTGAACTTAATTAATATGTGGTTATTTGTGGGGGCCTATGTACGTACGAAGTGACGAGAATCCATACGTAGCTACTATTTCTGTTATTGCCCGTGTAGTTCTAGGTTTACACCTTGCTTAGTGGATACTACTATTTGACTATATGTGCTAAATGTATGAAAGTAACTAAGTTGAAGAAAATCTAAGGATTTAAAGGCTTCAAGTGAATTGTCTTCATTTTTGAAAAAGAATCAAAGAAGGGTTGTGATTTAAATGATGAAAATTATGTTTGACCACGTCGCACGTATGATTCGCTAGCGGGGTTATACTTTTACCGCGTCGCATGTATGATTCGCGAGCGGGGTGAATAGATGCATCTATGGTTTGCGCCGTTCGACCCTCGGCAGTGCATAGTTTACTTTTATGTTAGATCGGGCCGAACATACTCGGTGTTAATTGTGTGTGATAATAGAATGGGAACTCTTCGTAGTTGTATGTTTCATTGCTTGATATGCCACTTGTTTTAAGTAAAGAAAGTGTCTTGCCTTCTTAAATATGATTGAGGAAATTCCTCGGTTATTGTTCTTGTTAGAGTTTGACTGTTATCTACATACATTATGCTTTAAGAATTGGAACTTCACATTATCATCTTGTTGGCCCTAATAAGTGTCGGAGTCGACCCCTCGTCACTACTTCTGCGAGGCTAGGCAAGATACTTACTGGGTACATATTTTCATTTACTCACGCTACACTTCTGTATTTGATTGTACATGCTTTGAGGCAGGTGGATCTGACCATCAGCCCGGCGCGTAGATTGGACTCCTCGCTTGAGACTTTCCGGTGAGCTGCCATTTTGAGCCGTTCTGCAGCAGCTGTGTCTCTCTATTTCTTTATTTTTGTTCCCGTCTATTTCCTTTCCAGACAGTAGGATAGTATGATTTTGTATATTCTACTAGATTGCCCACATACTTGTGACACCAGGTCTTGGCACACACATTGGTAGATTTATGATTTTTGGTTTGCTATCATGATTTAAGTTCGTATTTATTACTCCCTTCTATTTATGCTTATGTTTCAAACTCCTAATTTCTTTATCAATAAGGAAAGGTTCTCACACACTAATTATTTAAAGGAGGATTCACTAGTTGATTATTGTTGGCTTGCCTAGCAACGGTGTTTGATGTCATCACGACCAAATATGGAATTTGGGTCGTGACAGTTTTAGTCCTTTAGACATAAGATGTCAAAATATAGCTAATTAGGAGTAGAACAACAAACAACCACAACCATAGGATAAGCTCACTGACAGTAACTTGAATTAGCCAAAAACATATAATAATGATATACTGATAACAATTAGTAGGAGCAAAATTCCATTCATTACCTCCACATATTGCAATGGAATGTCAGTAATAGCTTGTGCCACTGCACTGACTCCTCCTATCCTACTCAAATTAAGTACCTTTTTAATACAAAATTATTTACTGGACAGATACAATAATGAGAACTGGCAAGAGAACAAGAGTATTCAACAGTATTTCCAACTCCAAACACTGTAGAAAACATTACTAATAGTCTAATACTTCAATAATAGTTATCCAAAATTAAGAAACAAAAATAAAAATCATAAAATATGAGCACAAAATAAAGAATCTTTAACAGTCAAAAATCCCTATATGAAAATGAATTTTATTATAGAAACCTACTGTATAAGACTTACGCTAGGAGTAAGGTCTATGAAGATGAAGACTTAAGACAATGAACTGAATAGTGCGGCCGAGAGAGAATACGAGAGAATGGAGCCCTATATGTATGTATATACTTAAGGATAAAGTCGGAATTTTATTAATTCTTATTGGGTTATACCGAGGCCCGAACCGATAACCCAATAATAAAAAATTCTAAACCGTTAACCCAATAACCCGATGCCAATAATCCAATAAGCTTTTTTAGGTTTGGGCTATCGGTTTTACTCGATATATGCCCAGCCCTGGTGATGAGAGTTACTTGACTAAGAGAAAGAAGCTGGATAGAAGTAAAGTCCATCAAATGTCATAAATCTTAATTTTCTAGGTTATGAATTGACTAGTATTATTTGGTAGCAAGTTTGCTCTAAAATAATTTTAGATTAGCTAAATAAAAAGGTTTTATCCAAAATAATGGAGATTCAAATGTATTTAATTTTCTCTTTTAGATGAAATGAATTTGTTTCAACTGTGTGTTTCTTCTTATTTGAGCAAAATTTGTAAAGAAGACAATTGGCTGAAATACTATTAATTTTTTTGCCATATAAAAAAGTTCAATTCAAATAATGGAGATCCAGCTAAGTTGTTTATAAAGTAGGCTAGGAAAAAATGATAAAAAAAAAGTTGACAAATTAAAAAGGTAATAAAATTATTTTACTATAAAGAAATACCACGTGGCAGCACATATGTTTCATCCCCATCAGGTTAGATTGGTTAGGAGGATCGAGGATATCAAATACCAAACTCATAGGGGGGGAAGATCCTAAAGCAAGCAAGGCCCCAAAAATTTAAGGGTCCCAAAATTACTATTTCTCTCAATATATCGTAGTATATTATTCATATAATTATTTCTTATTATTGATAACTTTATTTATTTATTGTCATATTAATTTTTAATAACTCAATTTCTTCCTCTAATTAATATAATCAAAGTAGTTTTCTGTCAATAATTATATTTTTACTAAATTATATTTCTATTCAATAGTTAATCACATAACTATATCTACTAATCTAACTTATTATTTATTTTCCTTATATAAATTATACTCTCTTTGTCCCAATTTATATGAAAGTGTTTGGCTGGACATGGAGTTTATGAAATAAAGAAAGAATTTTGAAACTTATAATCTAAAATAAATCATAGAAATTTATAGGCTAGAAATCATCTCATTAAAGGTAAAAAGGAAAACCTAAAGTTGAATTGTTACCAAATATAGAAAGGGGCTGACTAAAAAAAGGAGTCACATAAGTTGGGACAGAGGAAGTATATTTTCTGTGTTCTCCCATTTCAGTTGTGATGCAATCAATATTCAATTTTTTGTACTTTATAAAACCAAGTTCTCATTTTTTTTCATTTCACATCCCGACTTGTCTATTTTGTCAAAAAAACGTATATATTTTAAGGCCTCTTATTAAGGCTTTGTTTTAGGCCTCAGATATTGTTAAGCTGCTCTTGCAAGGGGTAATTAGGACTAAGTGATCCCAAACTATTCTCTTTAATTAAATGAAACGCGTCAAGTTTAATTAGTGGGATCCCGAAGTATTCAACCTCTCATATGATATCGCTTTCTAACTCAAATTTAGCAATTTTCTTTTTTTTCCCCTAATGAAAGGCTATATTATTGAATTGGGAAAGCTAGGTTAGATTATTACATAGATGAACTGGAAGTACAGTAACTGCACCCCTAGTTCCACGAGAAGCGAAAGTAAAGCAAAGTAAGGGTCGAAAGATGTGGAAATAAGAAGGTAGTTGTTAATTAGTTAGTAGGATTAAAATGTAAATAGAAGAACTTAAAGGTGCAATAAGAAGGATAACCAACTTAGTCTATAAAAGAGACTAAGTCGGTTAACACTGTAGATAACAGAAAATAAAGATTAGCTCTTCTCCTCCCTCTTCTTCTTTCTTCTGAAATTCTATACCACAGATTGAAGTTTGTTGTGCATGTGTGAATCGAGTGAATGCGTGCTCAACTAGAGCAAGTTGACATGGTATCATAGCAGAAATTGATCGATTTGTGTTGTTATTCGTCTTAAACTTGAGAACTTAGCTAAGCTCGAAGCTCGCAGAGGTACAATAATGGCGGACGATGAAATTGGATAGCTTCTTCACAATCATCCACTATACCTTAAGGATAGCTTTCAAACTCACAGGGCCAGAAAATTATGCCCTGTGGAGTAGATCTATGAGAGTAGCTAACCTAGTGAAGAACAATTTAGGGTTTGTGGATGGAACCTGTCTCAAACTTCATACAGATGTGAATTAGCGGCGCAATAGGAAAGGTGTAATGCAGTGGTTGTCTCATGGCTTAGTAGCACTGTAGCGGCAGAGTTGGTGCCAAGCAACATGTATGCATCAAGTGCGAGAAAAATTTGGGACGAGTTCAAGGAAAGGTTTGACAAAGATGACCTGACCAGAATTTATCAAATTTCTACTGACATTGCAACCCTAAAGCAAGGTATAGAATCTGTGACCTCTTACTTTTCGAAGTTGAAAGGCTTATGGAATGAATTAGACATCCTAGCACCATTGCCCTCATGTAATTGTGAAGAATCACGCCCATATGTAGATCATTTAGTGAGACAAAGGCTTTTACAATTCTTAATGGGGCTGAATGAGAGTTATAGCCATGTAGAAGTGTAGTGTTGCTGAAGAGGACAGTCCTTACTGTGAACCAAGCCTATGCAGTTGTAGTGCAGGAGGAGAGTCAAAGGGAATTAGGAGTAGTTAACACAAATAGGGAGCCAATGACTATGTTAGCAGGAAAAGGAGATCAATTTCTGAAAGGGAAGAAGCCAGGACTTGTCTGTGAACACTGTGGGTACAAAGGGCATTTGAAGGAAAATTGCTACAAGATCAGAGGGTATCCAACAGACTTCAAAAGCAAGAAGAAAGGTCAACTTCCTGTCAAATCTTATGCTAACAATGTCAATGGAGAAAAGGAAGTGCAGTGAACAATCAACCACAGGGGAATTATATGACTGAGGATCAGTACAAGCACCTGGTAAGTCTGTTGACAAAGTCATCTATGGAAGGAAGTTCCAACAATACAGTAGGCTCAACAAACATGACAAGTATAAAGTCACTATTATCTAATGCACGATCATATGATTGGATAGTAGATTCAGAGCATCACACCATATCACCTTTTGCAAGGAAGTTTTAGAAAAATTAAGAAGAGTCAATAAAGGAAACAGTAGTGGAGTTCAAATACCTACAAGAGGAAGGTCATAAATAGTACACACAGGAGATGCAACAATACTAGGAGGCAAAAGATTAGGAATGTTTTACATGTGCCTGACTTTAAGTTCAATCTCATTTCAATATCCAAGCTGACTAGAGATTTATGTTGTTCAGCTTGTTTCTATCCTGGTTTTTGTGTGTTTCAGGGACTTTACAATGACAAGGTACTGGGGATTGGCAGAGAAGATGAAGGGTTGTACATAATTAGAAGTGAAGAGGATGAAATAGTAGTTGGATCAGTCAGAAAGGAAGAAATAACTGCAACATTTTGGCACCAAAGGATGGGACATGCATCCATAGGTTCATTACAATGCTTGCCAGATTTGAAGAATAAAGTGAATCAAGATGTGCAGAAGAACTGTAAGATTTATCCATTAACCAGTAGAGCAAACTAAAGTTTCCTACTAGTAGTCATTAATCTGATTATATTTTTCAACTTGTACACATAGATGTGTAGGGACCAAACAAAGTAGCTACTTATGACAAGAAGCATTACTTTGTAACCATAGTAGATGACTATAGTAGGTATACTTGGATCTGTTTGCTACAATCTAAATGTGAAGTAATAGTAGTGTTGAAGGATTTCTTTTCTCTTGTGAAGAATCAGTTTAATGCTACTGTTAAAGTGCTAAGACATGATAATGGTAGAGAATTTTTCAATAAAAATTGCAATGAGTTGCTATCATCCTTGGGCGTAGTACACCAAAGTAGTTGCCCTGATACTCCACAGCAAAATGGAGTAGTAGAAAGGAAACATAGACACATATTGGAGGTGGCAAGAGCATTGAAATTTCAAAGTAACATACCTACCAGATTTTGGGGAGATTATGTCAAAACTGCAGTCTATTTAATCAATAAGTTGCTCACAACAGTGTTGAGTGGAAAGTCCCCATATGAAAAGCTCTATGGTAAACCACCTAAAATAGATCATCTTAGAGTATTAGGGTGTCTTTGTTATGCCAGCACACTGCCAAGAGGAGACAAATTTGCAGCAAGGGCAATGAAATCAGTATTCATTGGATATTCAGAGGTAAAGAAGGGATATAGGCTGTATGATCTGGAATCCAATAGATTCTTGTAAGTAGGGATGTGATCTTTGGGGAGGATATCTTTCTTTTCAAGGCACTTCCCAATAAACCTAAGAATCTGTTCACTCCTGACGTTGATTGCCCAATAACTGCAAGGAATCAGACTACTTCAGCAGCAGAAGCAGATGATGATTTGGGGATAGCCTCTCAGAATCCAAATGATTATATCCACAACACTGAAGCAGTTGATTCCAGCCCCTCTATAGCACCATATATGTTCACTAGATGAGACAATAAATGACATAGAGGAACTTGGAACAGGTGAAAGCAATGAACAAGATCCACCACAACAGCAGGAACATGAAGAGGCTACACTTGAACAAATGCCATCAGTTGTGCAACAGCCTACAGGGAACAGAAAGTCAACAAAAACAATAAAACCAGCAGTATGACTCAAAGATTATGTGACTTCATGCAAACTAAAAGGAACTAGCCTCTATTCAGTTTCAAATTATGTGAGTTATGATCACCTATTAGAACACTACCAATGTTATCTAGGGTCATTCTCAGCTCATATGGAACCAAAGTCTTTTTAAGAAACTTCTCAAGATGACATGTGGATATAAGCAATGAAGTAAGAGATTTTGGCACTTGAAGAAAACAAGACCTGGGAAATAGTGGATTTGCCTCCAGGAAAGCAAACTATTGGCTCAAATTGGGTATACAAGATCAAACACAAAGCCAATGGTGAAGTAGATAGATTCAAATCCAGGCTTGTTATAAAAGGATATACACAACAGGAGGAGTTAGACTATCATGAAACTTTTTCACATGTTGCCAAGATGGTAACAGTCAAAACTGTGATAAACCTAGCAGTCTCTAAAGGATGGGTTCTATCTCAAATGGATGTAAACAATGCCTTCTTACAAGGTGATTTGTATGAGGAGATTTACATACACTTCCCTCAGGGATTCCATAGGCTGGGGGAGTATAAGGTTTGTAGACTACTTAAGTCTCTTTATGGTCTCAAACAGGCATCAAGACAGTGGAACATAAAATTGACTAATACACTTATAGGTGCAGGATATTCTCAAAGTGCCTATGATCATTCCCTGTTCACAAAGAAGACAAATGCAGAACTGGTGATCATCCTTGTGTATGTAGATGATATGTTGATTACTGCCAGCAACAAGACATTGATGGAAGAAGTAAAATCAACCCAACACAAACATTTCTAGTTGAAGGATCTAGGTGAACTTAGATATTTCATGGGAATTGAGCTCATGAGGTCAGCAACAGGAGTCATACTTAATCAAAGGAAGTATGCTTTTCAGCTAATTTCAGAAGTTGGGTTAAGTGGGACAAAACCAGTTAGCTCACCATTGGAACAAAACCTAAAGTTAACAACTGTTGAATATGATAAACACGCAGGAAGTAAAGGAGATGAAGAGTTGCAAGACATTGTAAGCTATCAGAAACTAACAGGGAAACTCATTTTCCTCACTATTACCAGACCAGACATATGTTTTGCAGTTCAAGTTCTAAGTCAATTCATGCAGCATCCAAAGCAATCACATTTAGATGTTGCACTAAGAGTTGTGAGGTACATTAAAGGTTTACCAGGAATGGGGATATTATTGAAGAGAGGATCATTGGAAGATATTACAGCCTACTGTGATGCAGACTGGGCAGCTTGCCCAAACACAAGGAGGTCTGTAACTGGATATGTGATAAAACTAGGAGACTCACTGATCTCATGGAAATCCAAGAAGCAGCCAATTGTTAGCAGGAGTTCTGCTGAGGCAGAACATAGAAGCATGACAACAGTAACTTCAGAATTGGTGTGGTTGGTAGGATTACTGAAGGATTTGGTCTTAACTGTGAAGGCCAGTAATACTACATTGTGACAGCAAAGCAACTATGCACATAGCAGCTAATCTAGTTTATCATGAGAGAACGAAGCATATAGAGATTGGCTTCCATTTTGTGAGAGAAAATATTAAGGATGGATTGATCACACCTCAGTATATTTCCACTAAAGAATGGCTCGCAAATGTGATGATGAAAGGACTGGGAGCTGAGCAGCACAGAATCTTGATATCCAAGCTGGGAGTGTTCATGTCTTTCACCCTCCATCTTGAGGGGGAGTGTGCAAATAAAAAGCTAGTTGCTAATTAGTTAGTAAGACTAAAGTGTAAATAGAAGAACTTAGAGGTGCAACAAAGAAGGATAACCAACTTAGGGGACGTTTGGTATAAGGTATAAGAAGGTATATGGGTAGTATAAAAATTTAATACCACCTTAATACTCTGTTTGGTTAGCAAACCAGGTATAAGTTATCCCGGTGTTAATTTTAACACTGGGATAACTCATACCTTGTAGAAGGTGGGGTAATTAGTACCGGTATAACTTATACCTTCTTATTAGAAATTATGCAATTGTCATTCTTAATACAACATACCAAACAATGAATAAACAACAATTCCAGCATAACTAATCCCAGCATAATTTATCCCAATATAACTTATACCGACATAACTTGTACCGGTATAAATCATATTCCAACCAAACGACCCCTTAGTCTATAAAAGAGACTTAGTCGGTTATCACTGTAGATAATAGAAAATGAAGATTATCTCTTCTCCTCTCTCTTCTTCTCTCTTATGAAATTCTATACCACAGATTGAAGTTTGTTGTGCATGTGTGAATCGAGTGAATGTTTGCTCAGTTAGAGCAAGTTGACACAAGACTATATAAATATGGAAAAGTTAGAGCCAAAATTAGTAATATAATTCAAGCAGAAAAAAGACAAAATTGCACTTTAATCAGTTTGGATTTTATGAGCAATTGACCAAAGCGCAAAAGAAATACACTCCAATAGCCCGTTTGGCCAAGCTGCAAAAATCAGCTTATTTTGAGAAGTGCTTTTTTTCAAAAGTGTTTTTCTCAAAAGTACTTTTGGTGAGAAGCAGTTTGTGTTTGGCTAATTAGTTTGAAAAGCACTTCTGAGCAGCAATTAGTATTTGGCCAAGCTTTAAAAAATTGCTTCAAGTGTATTTTTCTCAAAAGTGCTTCTCAAAAAAGTGCTTTTCGAGAGAAGCTACTTTTTTCTGCTTCTCCAAAACTGCTTCTGTTTCTCCTCAAAAGCACTTTTTTTCCTTCGAAAAGCTTGGCCAAACACCTCAATTTTTGGCTAAAAGCACTTTTGGCAAAAAAAAGCACTTTTGGCCAAAAAGAAGCTTGGCCAAAGAGGCTACAAATCTGCTAATCCAATATCCATGACCATTAAACACAAACAGAATGCATTTGCTTCAGCAATTTATCTCTCACGTGATAAATTGATCTGCACGAAGCCTTAAACTTGAGAGGATAAAATATTCGACGGTATATATATAATCAGATCACTCAAAAGTCAATTTTAGATAATACTTATAATATATAATATATAGAAGCCGGTACACTGTATCAGTAGAAAAACGTTAACTTCATTTTTTGAACCCCGAAAACTATAACATAAATAATAGTTTAAACAAGTTTTATGGACTATCCGAAAATATGGGAAAACAACAAAAAGCTAGTATAAAAATGTCACTGTAAATAATTTATTATAAGAGTAGGTCCCTCGAAGGATATTTACATGTAAGCATCTTTAAAATCAGGGATTTATAATATTCTTAAAAATAAGACAGGCGACCTGATGGTGCGACAATGTATATTACTTGAACTTTATTACTAATACACAAATATGGGAGCCCACTGCACGAAGTATCCCCGCAGGATCCGAGGAAAGGCCGCATCTATAAATGTATGATGTAAATGATCTACCCTAATACAAGTATCACTGGTTGATTCCATGGGTGCTCGAACCCCGTAACCTATAGTCACATGGAAACAACTTTATCGTTGCTCCAAGGCTTTCCTTCTACTAATACACGAAGGTAAGGGAAGGAAAATTACCTTCGCCACATCCAAGCTTTGGACTCTTGAAACAAGCATGATAGCGCAAATACTGAAGCAAAGTAGTAGAAGGATCAACACATGTTAACTCAATCCTCTCCCCATTAACTGCAAAAACCAAGTGCCCTTTTCTCTCTGATGAGCCCTCCATTAATATAAATTTATTACTATTATGCTTCACTTTGTTCCTAAGCAGAAACACCAATCTAAATTTAAATTGGATATTCAATTTTCTTTCACAAATGCATGCACAATCTTGAGTTAATTTATAAAGTGTGATGAGACTTTAATTAGTTTCCGCTAGAGGAAAGCTATGAAATTCTTGTAAGAGACTCGTTTTAGGTAATCTTTTTTCCATAAGTTTGTTTATCTATACCTTTCTATTTCTCTCTTTCTTTTACACGTTAAACACGGCTTTCTTTACTAAGTTATTGGAAGTTTGACAAAAGAAAGAGTTTTTGGCTTACTAATTTGAAATTCCTAAACAAAGGAGTAATTGTCTACTTTATTTTTCTTAATTTAGAAACTCTTTTTCGGTAAGATAATAACTTTCGAAATTAAAGTAAAACTTAAAAAGTGAAAGTGTTATATATAGTTACCCTAATTACACAAAAAGAAAAGTTATGGAGAAGCATAGGGTAAAGCGTTAGCCTCAAGCATAGGGTGTCAGCCAATAATTTTTACACAAATGTATATTTTAGCCACTCCCAAAATTAATAGCAGAAAAATATATATTTCTTGTGTATATGTGTACTATACACATATAATATACATATATTATACATTTTTTGTTAGCGAATGCAATTAATTTCTGCTCTAATTTTATAGTAAAAAATTTGATATAAAGTTTAAAAGTTAAAAATATAAAAAATTATTTAACTATCTAGGCATAATGATATATGTGTATAATAATATTTAAAGTTACAAAGTACTAAGAACATAACAACAACATATTATATAAAAAGTGATCAAATATTTTTCGTAAAAAATTAAAAATATTTGGGGGCGTACATATATGATGGAAAATTCAAGGTATAATGTATCCACATATTAGTTCCGTCAAACTGACACTGTATTTGGTTATATCGTGTGAGAATTACTCATTTAACTACTATCCACATATTTCTCCTGTAACAAACAGTTAGCCAGTGAGGGTTGACTGAGTTGATTGGGTGAGTGGTTTCTCATATGGAAAATTTAGGACCGATTCCCTTCTTTTCAGTAAAAACTCGTCGCACCGGACTACTATTGCATGGTCATGAATAGGTTACCCAGCGCACAAGTCACAATCTTTTCTGTAATTGAAACTAATAAACCATGTAGACAGTAATATAAGATGGTAGTTATTTTCTTAAATTTTACTTTGAACTAGGAGGTATTATAAGTTATGCACGCGAAACAACTTCTTTTACCCAACTCACCAGTTAGGTGACAGTATAAGTTGTTACAAATGAAAATTCTTTGAGACTAAGCAATGAAGTTTATTAGAGCAGCAAATTTGGTTTTATAATTCTGAAAATAATAACATTCCATTTTTACTTCTCCTCCCCCAAACAGCTTTTTTTTGCCCAAACAAATAAGAAGTTTTGTCTCGTGCAGAAAATATTACTTTTGAAAAAGGATTTTTTTCTTCCTATACAATATTTGAAACTTATTTACTAAAATTGTCCTAATTTTGTATATTACCCGCCCTAACCAAAGATTACTTACAAATTATATACAATCCATTATTAGTGCCTTAAATTATGTTACATGCTTTTCCTTTTTTCTATCCTCTCCTCTCCTCTCCTCTTTCCTGGCTGCCGTCTCTCTCATCAATTTTTCTTTCTTTCTTCATCAAGAAAAAGTATAATAAGCGAAAACAGTTGTTGGTTTTGATAAATACTTAGAAACTAATTCCTTTTCATGCTGAAAATTCTGTACAAGCACGCCTTGAAAACAATACAACACCTGATAATTCTTTCTCCAACTTCCATTTTAAATCAGCACTAAAATGGATATATCGTACTTAAAATTAGTATTATGTAATTTGATGGCATAACAATATACAGATTTAAAAATAAATTTCATACAAATTGATATACCTACAATAATATACATACTAAAATTAAATTTAATATAACTAATTATATATTATACACTTATTTACAATTTATCTACAATTTTCATACATTCTTTTTACCCAGTTAAAATATGTCTACATGTCACGATACGGAATTCCCACCGTCGGGACCGTGGTGGCGCCAAATGTTTCACTTGCTAGGCAAGCCAACGTTAGAACATATTATCCATTTGTTACCGTTGAATTGAATAACGAGAAATACATAAATAACTGAAATATGAATGCGGAAGCTAAAACTGTCAAACACCTACTACAAAATCCCTGAACCTGGTGTCACAAGTGCACGAACTACTAGAGTAATACATACAACGGTCTGAATTAAACACAAAGCTGTCTGAATGAAAATACACAGCTAAATAGAAACAAAGAAGGGGACTTCAGGAGCTGCGGGCGCTGAGCAGTTGTACCTAAAGTCTCCGCAGGCTGTCCAATCTGAGTTCTCTAGTAGTTGCCGCTGGGACCGACTCCAAAATCTGCACAGAAGTGCAGAGTGTAGTATCAGTACAACCGACCCCATGTATTGGTAAGTGTCGAGCCTAACCTCGACGAAGTAGTGATGAGGCTAAGGCGGGTCACTTACATTACAACCTATACGCAGTATAGATAATAATGACTGAAAAATAGAAATACTGAACAGGAAGAAGCAGTCAACTAAAAATGATAACTACCGACTCAAGAAATAAACCAGTATTGTCCAGAATTACCAATCCTTCGCAGTTCAAATGAGAATACTGAATACCAACACAGCTCAAGAAATAGAAACACATAAATTGTTGCGGCGCGCAACCCGATCCCTCCAGACAACACAAAATCCTCCCTTATTTCACCGTAACAATATCAATAACAGTAAATAATATGTATATGTTGCGGTGCGCAATCCGATCCAACCATATATCAATACCAGTATCATAATTCACCCTTGTTTTACCATATCATTCCACCTTATTCTACCTGTTGCGACGTGTAACCCGATCCCACCGTACAGTACGAATTCACCCTTATTCCACCATATCCATCCATTCTTATTACACATGATGCGGCGTGCAGCCCGATCCCACATATCATTACCAAACACTCAAAGTACATAGTCAAATAAACAGTTCAAACCACAAAACCTTTATGATCAATAAATGTCAAATTGAACCGAAAAGGAAACCTTGTACAACATAATAATCTACACAAGTAATACTACACAACGAGACCAATCCAGCAATTTACAATTAGAAGGTGCAAACAAGTCAATTTAAGCAAATAGTAGGGATTTGTGAAACTATGAAAAGAGCTAACATCATTAACAGGAGAAGATATTGATTAACAGGTAGCAGTTAAGCATGGAAAGCCTTTAAAGCATATAACAATTAAGACATGAAAGGAAATAATTAAGGAAAAGCGGTAAATCAAGGAAAACAGATAATTCGGCGGCGTATAAGCACTCGTCGCCTCGCATATGCGTCGCTCACATGAAAATGACATAGCATATAGTCCGAGGGTTCCTAATTCCCTCAAGTCAAGGTTAGACACAACACTTACCTCACTCCGCAGTCAATTAAAAGCTCTACCGAGGCCTTTCCCCTAGAACTTTCCTCCAAACCACTCGTATCTAGCCACAATTGACTCAATAATATCAAATATTGCTAAAGGAATCAATTACAATGCATAGATTTAGAATTTCCAAACTTTCTCCCAAAAAAGTCAAAAATCGACCCCGGGCCCGCTTAGTCAAAACTCGAGGTTCGGACGAAAATCCAATTTCCCATTTACCCCCGAACTCGATTATGTAATTTGTTTCGAAATCCGACCTCAATTCGAGGTCTAAATTCCAATTTTACAAAAATCCCTAATTCTACCCAAATCCCCAATTTCCAGCATGAAATCCTAGATTTTAGGTTGAAATCTCATGAAATGTTATGGGTAATTGAAAGAAAGTAGGTTAGAATCACTTACCAACAAATTGGGGAAGAAAATCTCTTGGGAAAATCGCCTCTATGTCTTCTAGTTTTGAAATTTTGAAATAATGGCAAAAATCCCGTAATGGGACTATTTTATCACTGGGCGTTAGTGTTCTTCGCGTTCGCGTGATCACTGACGCGTTCGAGCCAGCTAGGCTTACGCGATCGCGAGAGGTTCCATACGTTCGTGAAGGTTTAACCCTTCTGACCTCCGTGTTCGCGAGACATGACCCGCGTTCGCGTAGTGTAACCTCAAGTCCCCTGCCAAGCCTAGCTAACGCTACGCGTTCGCATGTTACGGGTCGCGTTCGCGTAGAGAAACCCCCCAATGCTCCGCATTCGCGACCATAGTGTAAAATCCTCCCCAGCCCAGATTCCCTTCGCGATTGCGAAGCACGACACACCAAAAAACCAGATGCAGCAAAAACACCAGATTTTTCTAAGTTCAATTCAACCTGTAGCCTATCCGAAACTCACCCGAGCCCTTGGGGCTCCAAACTAAACATGCACCCAAGTCCAAAAATATCATACGAACTTGCTCGGGCGATCAAGTTGCCAAAATAACACCTAGAACTATGAATTGAACACCAAATCAAATAAAATTTTCAAGAAAAATTTAAAACTTCTATTTTCACGACCAAACGTCCGAATCACGTCAAACTAACTCGTTTCTCACCAAATTTCACAGTCAAGTCATAAATATAATAATGGACCTGTACCAGACTCCGGAAGAAAAATACGGATCGGGTATCAACAAGACCAAACATCAGTCAATTCTTAAAATCATTAAACATTCAAACTTTTAATTTTTCATCAAAATTCCATAACTCGAGCTAGGGACCTCGCAATTCGATTGCGGGCATACGCCCAGGTCCCAAATTACGATACGGACCCACCGGGATCGTTAAAACATGGATCTGGGTCCGTTTACTCAAAACATTGACCAAAGTCAACTCACATTAATTTTAAGGCAAAATTCTTATTTTTATCAGTTTTTAACATACAAGCCTTCCGGAAAAACACCTGGACCGCGCACGTAAATCAGGAAAGGCTAAAATTAGATATTTAAGGCTTCAGAATACAGAATTGGGTTTTAAAACATGGGATGACCTATTGGGTCATCACATTCTCCACCTCCAAACAACCATTCGTCCTCGAACGGACATAGAAAAGTGCTTGGGCTGGTAAAAAGGTATGGATATCTACTTCGCAGATCCGACTCAGACTCCCAAGTAGCTGCCTCGACGGGCTGACCTCTCCACTGCACTCGAACTGAAAGATAACTCTTTGATCTCAACTGGCGAACCTGCCGGGCCAGAATAGCCACCGGCTCCTCCTCATAAGTCAAACCCTTGTCCAATTGGACAGAGCTGAAATCTAGCACATGAGACGGATCATAGTGGTACTTCCGGAGCATGAACACATGGAATACCAAATGAACTGCTGACAAACTAGGTGGCAATGCCAGCTTGTAAGCCACCTCACCCACTCTCTGAAGAATCTCAAAAGGTCCGCTGTACCTAGGGATCAACTTTCCCTTCTTTCAAAACCTCATTAAACCCTTCATGAGTGACACATGGAGCAACACTATTTCTCCGACCATGAATGCAACATCACGAACCTTACGGTCGGCATAACTCTTCTGCCTGGATTGAGCTGTGCGAAGTTGTCACGCCCCAAACCTGGGGGCGAGACCGGCACCCGGTGCCTCACCTATCCCTGCATACCAACTTGCGACTAAGGGGCTCTGAATATATAATGTCATACTTTGGCCCTGGGCCACATTGCAAGATAATTTGCGGAGCAAAATATAAAACTGAACGAAAGCTAACGCTGACTAAACATCAATATAAAGTTGGGCCGACAAGGCCGTCATAACTACTACAGCTGATAAACCAACGAATATACATACAAGGCCTACAAGCCTAACGTACTGCACTAACTGACAGGATATGTCTACAAGCCTCTACTGATGGATATACTATGATCGGAACAGGGCCCCGACCTACCTATAACCTATATATATATATATATATATATATATATGTATGTATTTATATACACAAAATGTACACAAAACTCTAGACCCGGCAACTCCGAAGGACGTGGAGCTTACCGATAAAGCTGAACTCGGGCAACACCTACTGAGGAGGTCTACCGTCTGTCTCTCTGAACCTACACGCATGAAATGTAGAGTCCACAAGAAAGGGACGTCAGTACAAAATAATGTACCGAGTATGCAAGGCAATAATATAACTAAAAGCTGAAAATGAACTGATAATATAATAACTGAATGTGAAAGTAACTGGGAGTCAAAGATAATCTGGAGATATACTTAATTGCTGATACTGACTCAACTCTCTCAATATAGAATAAAATAGATGTCTGGCTCTATAAGGCTCGGAACGTGTAACTGCTCCGCCGTAGTAGGCTCGCTCATAGGCGCTCGGCCATACTAGGCTCTGTATCTCGGCCATGCTGGGCTCGCTCATAGGCGCTCGGCCATAGTAGGCTCGGTATATATCTTACCATCTGATCTGAGGTTGCCCAATAGGGGCCCTCCCACCGATTATAGCTCGATGGTGGTGAAAATATTGTAATACTGTGTATATATATAGACCATCCGCTCTCTTGACTGGAAGAAGACAATACTCAATTGAATATGAAGTTCCGATAAGGGAGAATACTGTAACTTATGAGACTAGGATAATGTATATAAATTTGGGAGTATGAACTTCTCTTTATGCCTCGTTATCAAACACATGTAATTACGGGATCATGCCAAAATGAAGGAAGGGCTTAACCTTAACATACCTGGAGTAGGAAAAAATCCGTATGATATTCTTGATAAAGATAGTACCGTGCTCCTTGGAATATGCAAACTCACGCTGCCATTAAATAATAACATCTTCGTATGAATTGTTGAAGTAACTCACGTTACTATTGCAACATTATCTTTACTGAAGCTCTCTTAGAATTGTAGAGATTCAAATTGAGTTAAAGAGCTCTCTTTAGTCTTTTAGGTGTGGTCCTTTTGGGAATGATTTGGCCACCAAACTCTTTAGATGTGCCACCTATTTTAATGACAAATGAGTCATTGCTTGGGCTGCTACATTAGGCACCTTAAGCTTATCCAAAATTATCATTAATTAACCACTAATCTTTTGATTAACTTGATAATCTCCACTAACTAATAATTAACCAATTACCCATATAATTAAGAATTATCTCAAATTACTTAAAATACTATTCATTTTTAATACACTTTATACATCTTACTATCATTGTCATGTGGTACCATGTATGGCACTAGTCCATAAATACCGGATATTATAGCTCGGGCCGTATTTTATCCCCAAATTACCAAACTTCGACGATACTCATTTTCTTCGATTTGCTTACCCTCTCACCTTCACGAATTTACTTATCACTTGTTTGAAATAGCGTAATACTTATAATTCCAAAGTAATCTCATTCCCGAATTTACGTCGATTAACTTACGACGAAACTTTAATGTGCGAAAATGCGGGATGTAATATCTCATTTCCGAGCTTTCATCAATTACTTATGGCGTACTTTTACGTACCAAAACATGGGGTGTAACATCATTACCCCCTTTGGAACATTCATCCTCGAATGTTGACTGATGCACTTATCATTTTCATAACCTATGTCTTTCTAATACTTTAGTACTCTCGTTGCCATCTAGGAAATTGCTCTGTGATAAATCCAAAGGTCAGGGCATTCCCCCCTTTAGGCCTCTTTCTCACACCATGACTTGTGGTCAGAACCTCGCAATCTCGTAACTGTTGCTACCTTCTATCACGCAGCCTGTACGACTCTGACCTTGTAAGTGCGCCTATGCGACTCTTCTTTCCTTTCTCCTCCAATTTTTTTGCCAATATCTATTCCTCCCTTGGTAAACATATACAGAGCGTGACAAGATATCCCTCTAGGCTTCTATAGGTATACTAAAATTCTTTGCTCGATACTTTGTTGAACTTACGAATATTGCTATATCTTGTTTCATAGAACCGGTTATCTATCCTCAAGATTTTACTTTATCTAGGTAGGTCATACTATACCATAACTCTTACTTCGATTTATTGTTACTGAGGCCTGCTACCAAACTCCGGGTTACTCTCGTTGCTTATCCTATATGTATAAATCTAAGTCCTTTAAGGCTTCTTCATTATTGTTCATCTTGAGAATGATGGCCTAATCTCATCTCATACTTTGTAACTTTTATCCATCCATTGTTGATTCACCTTAATCTTGACCTATAATCTACCACTAATAACTTGACCTCTTATGCAACACTACCGCTAGGCTCGCGTCTCATCGGGGACATCTGGAGTAATTAGACTGATCTACCTAGGGGCGATACTATACTTCCATAACCGTATTTTATAACATCCTAATATGATTCACCTTACGTGGGTATTTTAATCCCGTACAATTCATGAATCCCCTTTTTTCCAAATGATTACTCAATCGAAGGCCCAAACGTCATCCTTTATCTATTACGATTATACCCCCATTCTACTACCAGGGCAGTATTCCATCTCCTCTAAATGCTACTAGTCTTAGATTCCTTTGAGTTCATTCAGGCTATACTGGGCTTTCTATAACTTAGAGAAACCATCAGCTCTCTTGTTAATCCCGAGGACTTATCCATTTTCGTCACCTTCTCACTCGCCTTTTCTTATCCTTACTCCTATCTTCCTAAGACCTTGTCGCTCTACCATACTTTAGCTTGCGACCTACACATATCGATTTATATTACTCACAACCTTCCTTCAACTTGCTTGCACCATAGATTTCCTTATGTTATTTTGGAACATCAAGAGAGACATCACATCATCTCAAACTCTTCTTTACTCTTTTCACTAGACCTCTCAATACCTAGAAACCATAGGCTGGAAGATATGCCACTAATGACAGTGCTATCCTTCGTGGATACCGAATCCCAACGCTTCTAGCCTTCTATCCGAAGTATGGATTATTCACAACCTTCTGCACTTATCTCTTATGTTGTTCACATTTACCTTACTTGCTTTAAAATCTCACATCGCCTCTTCTATCTTTTTCATAACTTCCCTTCCACATAGGTATGATTTACATCCACAACTTGAAGCTCTATTGTAATACTTGCACCTCTGGTGCATACACAATCTGGTGGGAGCTTCACATTGACTTCTTATGAGGCTGGTACTCTTCTAACTGGATTTCTCATAGAGCCGCTATATAATATTGTTGTTGTACTATCTCTCTTGCACCTCTGATATTAAGAGTGATTCTGCAATGTTCTCAATCATGATTTCTATTATGTTCTTCTAAATGCTATTAGTCTTAGACTTCTTTGAGTTCATTCAGGCTATACTGAGCTTTCCATAACTTAGAGAAACCATTAGCACTCTTGTTTTCATGGGCTTAATCTTGAGGACTTATCCATTCTCGTCACCTTCTCGCTCACCCTTTCTTATCCTTACTCCTATCTTCCTAAAACCTTGTTGCTTTACCATACTTTAGCTTGCGACCTACACATATCCATTTATACTATTCGCAACCTTCCATCAACTTGATTGTACCATAGACTTCCTTGTGTTATTCTGGAACATCAAGCGAGACATCACACTGTCTCTAACTCTTTTTTACTCTCTTAACTAGACCTCTAAGTACCTAGAAACCATAGACTGGAAGATATGCCACTGATGATGTTGCTATCATTCCTGGATACTGAATTCCAGCGCTTCTAGCCTTCTATCCGGAGTATGGACCATTCACGACCTTCTGCATTTGAGTATCTCGTACCTTGTTCACCTTTACCTTACTTACCTTAAAATCTCACATCACGTCTTCTATCTATTTCATGACCTCCCTTCCACATAGGTATAATTCACATTCACAACTTAAAGCTCTATTACAATACTTGCACATCTGGTTAATACACAATCCGGTGGGAGCTTCATACTGACTTCTTATGAGGCTGGTACTTTTTTATCTGGCTTTATCACAGAGCCGTTATAAAATATAGGTGTTGTACTATCTCTCTTGTACCTCTGATATTTAGAGTGATTCTGCAATGTTCTCAATCACGATTTCTACAATTTTCTGGGTCTAATAATCAGACTCCTGATTTACTTGGTTGATGTAACTCTTTAGTTTCCTCTTCCCTCTGATCAACCTTTATGTAGGCTTAAGCTATCTTCCGATCTGCGGCTCCTGGCATTAATTATTACTTTAGCCTTTCATGGGCGCTATGGAATATCCACGGTACAATCTTCTAACAATTCAATCCTTTGTCTATGGCCTGGACTCAATTCTTTCTTTTAACTTATACCGGAGTCTTCTACGGCTGTATGATTGTCAACATATATACTGCATGGATAATACTCCGAAATCTTAAGTGTGTTCATAACATAAATAACTATGGATCATTGGTCGAATAATCCTTTTTGTTCCATCTTAGCTTTCTTCAAACGTAAGCAATTACTTTTCCTAGTCTTTCTGCCCCCTTGTTACGTGTATACTTAGCTTATCTTAGTTCTCACGCACTCCGAAGCTTTCATGAAACTCATATGATCTTGAATCCTAATTTTGATTTTTACTTCACGTTCATTAGCCACGGTAGGTGCCACTTTCTTATAGAGTGCATAAAATGTTATTGTGAGACTGTTGTTACACGACCATTTCCTCTTTAGGTCACTGTGCTTAGGTTGAAGCTTTCTTCCTTATTTCCTTAGCTAGTCTTTCACTGTAGTACTTAAGGACCCTGTGACTCTTGTAAAGCTGCGAGCTTATTACATCGAATACTCGACGGAATTTTTGATGTCCTTCCTCACCTATAATTATCAGTAGTTACTTACCTCTACGCCCTTGTGCTTGTAGGGTTGCTTCTGAACTGATATTTTGGTTGTGTTCCTAGTGGCACTCTCTTTTATCTCTATAAAACTCATACTGTACCTTTAACTACCCCGACTCCTATCTGAATATTTCTCAAGTATTACAATGTCATAACTGTGGGGCTGAATTCACTATATTGGGTTTTTCTATGTTTATCTTGCACGATCTGTTGATTTGTCAGTGTCCTCTTGTCTATCCATTAACTAGGCTCTTCCTGAATCAACTACTAAATACTCGTTGGCCCATTCTCATATTAATATTCCGCGTAATCTTTCTTGGGTTACTTTCTTTCTCTTAACTAACGGCTCGCAGTGGCTTCTTATCTATCAATAACATCTCGAGCAGGGGTCCTTATTTCCTCTCCTTGACGTCGTGCTTACTTAATGTTCTGGAATCGTAGCATATACGTAGGATTTGGATAAGTGCAATCTCATTCCTTTCTCATTTTTGTCGCATTCTTCCTTACCATTCCATAGTTACTAGAACCACTTAATCATGAA
Source organism: Nicotiana attenuata (assembly GCF_001879085.1). Classification (NCBI taxonomy): domain Eukaryota; kingdom Viridiplantae; phylum Streptophyta; class Magnoliopsida; order Solanales; family Solanaceae; genus Nicotiana; species Nicotiana attenuata. The sequence continues at coordinate 76,283 of NW_017673376.1, forward strand.
TTAATGCCACATCACTCCGTATTCCCCCCTTTAGGAGAGTACTAAGATTTAGTGCTACAATGATCTACGTATAGATGTTTTATCTCTTTATCTTTGGCATCTTTTCACATCATCGATGACCCTTACTTGCCTTGCGGTAATCCTTTTGTACCAAGGATAATAAATTTCCTTACCCGCGAGGGTGACACTTAGTATAACTAGCACATATAGTCCCTTAAGCTGAACTTTGCTCACATTGCTTGCTTTAGGAAAGCGTCTTCTTGAATGACCATTCTCCGATTCTCCTGAATCTTCTTCTGTTGTCCATTGTATTATCGCCGGAACAAAATCTGAAATTCTCATGATGTCGACCATTATCAAATCACACAGTCCCTAATTCATGTTTAGTTTATCTTGTTCACCAGCCCATACTGATTTCTATTATTCTGGGGTCTAACTTTTCCTTCCGGCAATCGCGTTGGAGTCACGAACTTATTTCTCAAATCTTTTGTTGTCTCAAGGCCTGTCACCTCTTGTCTTTTCTTTCACTTGACTATAGACTCTGTGATACTGTCATCTTTTTGATCTACTGTTGCCATCCATGTATTGCATCTTACTCATAATGCTTCATCAACTCTCTTCTTATTTCCCGCTAACATTTATGTCTATCACTTTATTCTGAAAATTCGAACAAGACATTCTTTTGTTTTTAGCGCCCCTTGCTCCATCCATTGGCTCTTCGGGTTGCCTAACAATCTCTCTCTACTAGGGACGGGAGCCATACTAAGGTAATATTTATCCCTTCCAGGATTCCAGTGAAATTTGTTTTTTGAACACGCTAATATTCATATCTAGTTGTACTATTCTAGAGCGCACCATCTGTGTGTCTCACAAGGAAATATATAGCACATTTGCAATGTCCTTTGGAAATGTTAACTAATGGAAACAATCCATCCACCATTTTGGGTCACCCTAACCCCAGCCGGATCCTGATATCCGTCCTTCTCTTAACTATTTCTGCATGACCCCATAGAGCATAACTAAGATGGGGTGGCCATTTGTACATACCTTTGTTATAGTTGAAGGTAACTCAAAACGCTTATGCTTCTCTGCCTGAATTGTAATACTGATAATCTTCATTACCTTGGTGCCTCTTACCCTTATTCACCTTGCTTCTTTTTACTTGTTGAAACTTGTATCTTCCTTCTAAATCTCTAATTGCTTTTCACCATATGGGTGGATAGACATTCATGTCTTATGGATCCTTATCAAGAATCTTACACACATGTTCTGCTGAAAACTTCACTTTACTCATCATAAGCATAATGAAAAATCGAGTTCCTCCGACTCAACTCTTCCACAGTCACATTCAATCCCTTACCAACCGTCTTTCTAGATGTAGGCATCGTCGTATTATGAATAAGATAGAGTTTAGGAAATTGAGTTCTTAGAACTGAGCTCTACCACAAGATCTAGAGTAAGAAGAAAAAGTGATAATCCTAAATGCCCTATAGCCTTTTGCTTATAAGTGTGGTGCACAACACACCCATAAACAAGACTCTACTAGACGCTATAGACTCCCTAGGACATAACTGATCTGATACCACTTTTTTCACGCCCCGAACCTGGGGGGGCGATACCGGCACCCGGTGCCTCACCTATCCTTGCGTACCAACTTGCGACTAAGGGGCTCTGAACATATAATGTCATACTTTGGCCATGGGCCACATTGAAAGACAATTTGCAAAGCAAAATATAAAACTGAACGGAAGCTAACACTGACTAAACATCAATATAAAGCTGGGCTGACAAGTCCGTCATAACTACTACAGCTGACAAACCAACAAAATATACATCAAGGCCAACAAGCCCAACATACTGCACTAACTGACAGGACATATGTCTACAAGCCTCTACTGATGGATAAACTGTGATTGTAGAAGGGCCCCGACCTACCCATAACCTATATACATATATACACAAGATGTACATAAAACTCTAGACCCGGCAACTTCGAAGGACGTGGAGCTTACCAATAAAGCTGAACTCGAGTAACACCTACTGAGGAGGTCTACCCGTCTGTCTATCTGAACCTGCACGCATGAAATGCAGCGTCCCCAGAAAAAGGGACGTCAGTATGAAATAATGTACCGAGTATGCAAGGCAATAAAATAACTGAAAGTAATTGGGAGTCAAAGATGATTTGGAGATATACTTACCTGCTGATACTGACTCAACTCTCTCAATATAGTAAATAAAATAGATGTCTAGCCCTATAAGGCTCGGAACGTGTAACTGCTCCACCGTAGTAGGCTCGCTCATAGGCGCTCGGCCATACTAGGCTCTATATCTCGGCCATGATGGGCTCGCTCATAGGAGCCCGGCCATAGTAGTCTCGGTATATAACTTACCATCTATCAGAGATTTCCCAATAGGGGCCTCCCCACCGATTATAGCTCAATGGTGGTGAAAACACTGTAATACTGTATATATATAGACCCTCCGCTCTCTTGATTGGAAGAAGATAATACTCAATTGAATATAAAGTCCCGATAAGGAAGAATACTTTAACTTATGAGACTGGGATAATGTAAATAAATTCAAGAGTATGAACTTCTCTTTATGCCTCGTTATCAAACACATGTAATTACGAGATCATGCCAAAATAAAGGAAGGGCTTAACCTTAACATACCTGGAGTAGGAAAAAATCCATATGATATTCTTGAGAAAGATTGTACCGTGCTTCCTTGGAATTTGCAAACTCACGCTGCCATTACATAATAACATCTTCATGTGAATTGTTGAAGTAACTCACGTTACAATTGCAACATTATCTTTACTGAAGCTCTCTTTGAATTGTAGAGATTTAAAATGAGTTAAAGAGCTATATTTAGTCTTTTGGGCATGGGCCCCACTTTACGGAATGATTTGGCCACCAAACTCTTTAGATGTGCCACCTATTTTAATGACAAATGAGTCATTGCTTGGGCTGCCACGTTAGGCACCTTAAGCTTATCCAAAATTATCATTAATTAACCACCAATCTCTTGATTAACTTGATAATCTCCACTAACCAATAATTAACCAATTACCCATATAATTAAGAATTATCTAAAATTACTTAAAATTGTACTCACTTTTAACACATTTTATACATCTTACTATCATGGTTATGTGGTACCTTGTATGGCATTAGTCCATAAACATTGCTAAACTTCGACGAAACTCTTTTTCTTCGATTTGCTTGCCCTCTCACCTTCACGAATTTACTTGTCACTTGTTTGAAATAGCTTAACAATTATAACCCCAAAGTAATTTCATTCTCAAACTTACGTCGATTAACTTACAATGAGACTTTAACGTACGAAAATGCAGGATGTAATATCTCATTTTCGAGCTTTCATCAATTTACTTATGGCGTAGTTTTACGTACCAAAATATAGGGTGTAACAGAAGTCTATCCTGAATGATCTTAACCTTATCCAAGGCATCCTATACCAAATTTGTACCCAATAACCGAGCCTCTCCCGACTCGAACCATCCAATTGGCGATCGGCATCGCCTACCGTATAATGCCTCGTATGGAGCCATCTGAATGCTCGTCTGATAATTGTTGTTGTAGGAAAACTCTCCAAGCGACAAGAACTGATACCAAGAGCCTCCGAAGTCTGTAACACAAGCGCGAAGCATATCCTCCAAAATCTGAATAGTGCGCTCGAACTGTCCGTCCGTCTGAGGATGAAATGTTGTGATCAACTCAACCGCGTGCCCAACTCACGCTATACTGCCCTCTAGAAGAGTGAGGTGAACCGTTTACCTCGATCAGAAATGATAGACATGGGCACACCGTGAAGACGAACGATCTCGCAGTTGTAAATCTCTGCCAACCGCTCTGAAGAATAGGTAACTACCACAGGAATAAAATGCGCTAACTTGGTCAGCCTATCCACAATGACCCAAACTGCATCGAACTTCCTCTGAGTCCGTGGGAGTCCAACAATGAAATTCATAGTGATACACTCCTACTTCCACTTAGGAATCTGAATCTCTATCTTCTAAAGCAATCCACCAGGTTTCTGATGCTCATACTTTACTTGCTGATAATTTAGACACCGAGCTACATATGAAACTATGTCCTTCTTCATCCTCCTTAGGCACACAAATACGATCCTGCATCCTCAAAACTCCATCATCTCCAACCGTAACCTGCTTGGCATCTCCGTGCCGCACTGTGTCCCTAAGGACAAGCAAATGAGGGTCATCATACTGCCGCTCCCTGATGCGCTCAAACAATGAAGACCGAGTGACGGTACAACCTAGAACACGACTGTGCTCAGAAACATCCAACCTCACGAACTGATTGGCCAAGGCCTGAACATCTAATGCAAGCGGTCTCTCACTGAATGGAATGTATGCAAGGCTGCCCATACTTACTGACTTTCTACTCAAAGCATTGACCACCACATTGGCCTTCTCGGGATGATACAAGATGGTGATATCATAGTCTTTCAATAGCTCCAACCACCTCATCTGACTCAAGTTGAACTCCTTTTGCTTGAGAAAATATTACAAACTCTGATGATCCGTGAATACCTCACACAACACGCAGTAAAGATAATGCCTCCATATCTTCAACGCATGAACAATGGCTGCCAACTCTAAGTCATGAACAGGGTAATTCTTCTTGTGAACCTTTAGCTGCCACGATGCATATGCAATCACCTTGCCGCCATGCATCAATACCGCACTAAGTCCAATACGAGATGCATCACAATATACCATATAAGATCCTGCACCAGTGGACAACACCAACACTGGCGACGTAGTCAAAGCAGTCTTGAGCTTCTGAAAGCTCGCCTCACACTCGTTTGACCATCTGAATGGGGCACCCTTCTGGATCAACCTGGTCAATGGGGCTGCTATAGATGAGAAGCCCTCCACGAAGCGGCGGTAATAACCTGCCAATCCCAAGAAACTCCGGATCTCCGTAGCTGATGTGGGTCTAGGCCATTTCCAAATTGCCTCAATCTTCAGAGAATCCACCTGAATACCCTCTGCCGATACAACGTGCCCCAAGAAAGCGATTGAGCTCAACCAAAAATCACATTTTGAAAACATAGCATATAGTTGGTTGTCTCTCAAAGTCTGAAGAACGATCTGAAGGTGCTGCTCATGCTCCTCTCGACTGCGGGAGTAGATCAAAATATCATCAATAAACACAATCACAAAGGAATCCAAATAGGGCTTGAACGCTTGGTTCATCAAATCCATAAATGTTGCTGGGGCATTTGTCAGTCCAAATGACATCACTAGAAACTCATAATGCCCATACCGAGTCCGAAAAGCTGTCTTGGGGATAACGATGCCCTAATCTTCAACTGATGGTAGCTAAACCTCAAATCAATCTTTGAAAACACTTTGGCATGCTGAAGCTAATCAAATAAGTCATCAATCCTCGGCAATGGATACTTGTTCTTAATGGTGACTTTGTTCAACTGCCGATAATCTATGCACATCCTCATTGATCTATCCTTCTTCTTCACAAACAACACAGGCGTACCCCAGGGCGAGACACTAGGTCTAATAAAGCCCTTATCAAGCAAATCTTGCAACTGCTCCTTCAATTCTTTCAGCTTTGGTGGGGCCATGCGGTATGGAAAAAGAGAAATGGGCTGAGTGCTCGGAGCCAAATCAATACAAAAGTCAATATCTTTGCCAGGAGGCATCCCCGACAAATCTGTAGGAAACACCTCTCGAAACTCACGAACAACTGGTACTGAATCAATGAAAGGAACCTCTGCACTAGAATCACGGACATAAGCCAAATAAGCTAGACACCCCTTCTTGACCATATGCCGAGCCTTCATATAAGAAATAATCCAGCTGGTAAAATGGACAGGAGCCCCTCTCCACTCTAATCGAGGCAACCCCGGCAAGGCTAAGGTTATCTTCTTGGCGTGGCAATCCAATATAGCATGATAAGGTAACAGCCAATCCATACCCAAAATGACATCAAAATCAACCATATTGAGAAGTAGAAGATTTACACTAGTCTCAAGACTCCCAACGATAACCACACATGAACGATAAACACGATCTACCACAATAGCATCCCCCACAGGTGTAGACACATACACAGGAGCACCCAAAGAATCACGAGGCATAACCAAATATGAAGCAAAATAGGACGACACATATGAATAAGTAGAACCCAGATCAAATAGAAATGTGGCCTCTCTACTGCAAACTGAAACGTACCTGTGATGACAGCGTCAGATGACTCAGCCTCAGGCTTGGCTGGGAAAGCATAACATCGGGGCTGGGCCCACCACTCTGAACTACATCCCTAGGATGGCCTCCTGCTGGCTGGCCTCCACCTCTAGCGGCCAGACCTCCACCTCTAACAGTCTGACCTCCACCTCTAGCAGTCTGACCTCTACCTCAGGCTCTCTGAACCCAACCTCTAGCTGGCTGAGCGGACGGTGATGCAACCCGTTCCGGAATCATGGCATGGGAACTCTGTTGTGACGTGCCGCCCAATAATCTCGGACAAGTCCTCCTGATATGCCCAAAACCACCACACTCATAACATCCATCCTGGTGTTGTGGATGCTGAAACTGAGACTGGCCCAAACGCGCTTGTTGAACACGGTAGTAACTCTGAATAGGAGGTGCACTGATAAGAGCCGGCGGTGCACCGTAGGCCGCCTGCCCGGAATGAGGCACATTAGGACCACGAATCCTTGAAGCATTGTGGGATGCCTGAAGCACTGGCTGATATGGCCTGGGAGGATGGCCCCTACCAAAAGTGCCCCTACCTCCAGATGTGGCACCATTAAAACCACCGGAATGACGAGGCCTTGATAAATAGGGATTTTGACTACTTATTTGCTCTCTTTTACTTTCATTTTAGCTCAAAATTGCCTAAAGGTATTCCCAAAAACTAATGAAATGTGCTTGCTTGCAGGAGTGTTAGAATATGAGCTAAAGAGATGAAAATCAACACAAGAAGGAGTAATTTTGGATAAGGACAAAAACAAGGCTAAAAGGGCACTGTGCGGATGCACAATATTGAGTGCGACCGCAGATCATGAAGAAAGCCTTTGACGAGAAATGCTTTGCAAAGTGCGGACCACACAATTCTGGTGCGGCCGTGGAAGATAAAGTTTAGAGAGATGAGATTTTAAGGTCAAGAAGAAATGCGAACCGCACCATTTTTGTGCGGCTGCATAATCAAGAGCGCGGTCGAACTCAGAAATGTCCGATCTGCAGAAGTCCCACAATGTCGAAGCCCAAGGTCAAAAAGTGCGGACCGCACTATAATTGTGCGGCCGCACTCATAAATGTGCGGTCCGCAGAAGTTGAAGGAGTGCGGCCACAACCCAGAGTTGTGCGGCCGCAGAACTGGAACCTGTCAAGACAAGTCACAATGTGCGGACCACACACATAATTGTGCGGCTGCACAACCTCCACAGGGGCTATTTTGTCAGATATTTTCAGCTTAGTATAAATAGAACTTTTGTCATTTTTAGGTCAAGTTTTGTAAGTTGGGAGCACCTGAGCCATTTTTATTTACTGTATTGGGTAACATTGTTCAAGGTTAGCTTTTAAACATTAGATTTTCTTTCCTTAATCAAGTATTATGAATTCTATCTTAGTTTCTTCTTTAATTTATTCATTTTCCATGAGTAGCTAAACCCTTAGGTAGGGGTGTGACCCAACCCTAGTATGGGTACTTAATGGGTAATTTATATAGGGCTTATTTATGATTGGGTTTATGATATTTAGCCTAGTTCTTGCTTGAATTTGAGAATTGATGGTTGCAAATATTGATTCATGCCTATTTGACTTAGTCTCTACTTAAGAAAGAGAGACTAAGTCTAGGAAAACTTGGCTAACTACGAATTGGGGTGAACTCAAGAAATTGATAGCCTCAATTAAAGGGTCGAACCTAAAGATAGTAAGACCCGACTAGAGCATTTATCACTTGCTTGTGAAATACCCGTTTGGACTTGAGAAAGCCAAATCAGGCAAATCACTCAAACTACCAAGAGGTATAGAGTGAGTAATTGAGTGTGATTGCTATATAGTATCCCGATCAACCAAACATGCCCTAAAGCTCTAAATCCGTTAAGTAACCAACTAGGCCGAAGTCCCAACCCTAGATCTTTCATAACTTGAAAAACAACCAAAACCAAAAATATTATCTCTTAGCTCTACAATTACAATCAAAAGCTTAAAAGTAGAAGTAGAAACAACAATTGAAAATGTGGAAGTGTAATTTGGGGCACATCATACAGTCACACTAGGTGTATTCCTAGTCCAAAATCTAACTTTCTGTGGATTTCACCCCGCTTGCGTTGGGTTTTTGCTATTGCTTTGACCGCCTCACAACCTATATTTGTGGTGTGAGTTTTGCGACATCAGGCCTTTTATCTGACCCCTTCCCTCTCTCCTGTGAAAGAACATAATCGATCCGCTTGACGACATTGACAGCCGTCTGAAAAGAAATCTCACTCCCGGTCTCCTTGGCCATCTACAACTTGATAGGATGAGTGAGTCCCTCAATAAACCACCTCACCCCCCCCCCTCTCTCTCTCTCTCTCTCGGTAGGAAGTAGAAGAATAGCATGATGAGCTAAGTCCACAAAGAGGGTCTCATACTGGTTGACGGTCATACTGCCGTGCTGGAGGCGCTTGAACTGCCTGCGGTAGCTCTCTTTCTGAGTGATAGGAAGGAAGTTCTCAAGAAATAGCATAGAGAACTGGTCCCAAGTAAGAGCAGGTGATCCAGGCGGTCTGGTCAACACATAATCCCTACACTATTTCTTGGCGGAACCCGACAACTGAAATGCAGCAAAATCAGCCCCATTGGTCTCCACTATACCCATGTTCTGTAGCACCTCATGACAGCTTTCAAGATAATCTTGGGGGTCCTATGAAGATGCACCACTGAAGGGAACTGGAAAGAGCTTAGTAAACTTGTCCAATCTCCATAAAGCCTCAGAAGACATAGCTGATCCATCATCGGCCTGTGCCGCAACACCTGGCTGAACTACCCCAATTAGCTGGGCTGCTGGAGTCTAAAGCTGGGGAGTCATCTGCTCCAGAGTTTGAGTAGAGGGGGTATGTGCTCCCACCCCAGCTTGAGAGATGGCTGGTGCGATATGGAATGTACCGACCTAGGCCACACTCTCCATAAGGCCCACTAAACGGACCAAGGTATCCTGAAGCACTGGGGTGGCAATGAACCCCCCCTCCCCCCGGGACCTAAGATGGTCTGGCAGGAACAGTCTAGGTTGGAAACTCCTCGTCAAACTCTACCTGAGGCTCCTTTGCTGGTGCTGCTGCTCGAGCTTTGGGCTGAGCCCTGCCTCTGCCTCGGCCTCGACCGCTGCCCCTTGTAGGAGCTGCCACTAGGGGCTCTGGCTGTTGCTCGCTGAAGATGCAGTGCATGTTCTCACCATCTACGAGAGAATAGAATAGAAGAGTTCAATCAGCAATGATAGAATAAGATCGCACGACAGAGAAAAATAGAAGTGAAACTATTCCTAACTCCATAGCCTATGGAAGATAAGTACAGACGTCTCCGTACCGATCCTCCAGACTCTATTAAGTTTGCTCGTGACTCGTGAGACCTATATAACCTAGTGCTCTGATACCAACTTGTCACGACGCAAAATTCCCACCGTCGGGACCGTGATGGCGCCTAAATTTTACTTGCTAGGCAAGCCAACGTTAGAACATATTATCCATTTTTAGTTGTTGAATTGAATAACGAGAAATACTGAAATAACTAAAATATGAATGCGGGAGCTAAAATTGTCAAACACCTACTACAAAATCCCTGAACCTGGTGACACAAGTGCATGAGCTACTAGAGTAATACATAAAAGGGTCTGAATTAAACACAAAGCTGTCTGAATGAAAATACACAGCTAAATAGAAACAAAGAAGGGGACTTCAGGAGCTGCGGGCACTGAGCAGTCGTACCTCAAGTCTCTGCAAGTTGTCCAATCTGAGCTCTCCAGTAGCTGCCGCTGGGACCAACTCCAAAATCTGCACAGAAGTGCAGAGTGTAGTATCAGTACAAAACCGACCCCATGTACTAGTAAGTGTCGAGCCTAACCTCGACGAAGTAGTGACGAGGCTAAGGCGGGTCACTTACCTGTAAAGCAATATAGATAATAATGACAGAAAAATAGAAATACTGGACAGGAAGAAGCAGTCAACTAAAAATGATAACTACCGCCAGGAAATAAACCAGTATTGTCCAGAATTACCAATCCTTAGCAGTTCAAATGAGAATACCATAAACTAACACTGCTCAAGAAGTGGAAACACATAAGTTGTTGCGGAGCGCAAGCTGATCCCACCAAAAAACACAAAATCCTCCCTTATTTCACCATAACAATATCAACAACAGTAAATAATATATATACGTTGCGGCACGCAACCCGATCCCACCATATATCAATATCAGTATCATAATTCACCATTATTTTACCATATCACTCCACCCTTATACCACCAGTTGCGGCGTGCAACCCGATCCCACCGACAGTATGAATTCACATTTATTCCACCATATCAATCTACTCTTATTACAGTTGCTGCGGCGTGCAGCCTGATCCCACCATATCAATACCAAACACTCAAAGTACATAGTCAAATCAATAGTTCAAACCACAAAACATTTACGATGAATAAATGTCAAACTGAACCGAAAAGGAAACCTTGTACAATATATGAATCTACACAAGTAATACTACACATGTCACGACCCAAAACTAACCCGGTCGTGATGGCGCCTATCGTGGTACTAGGAAAGCCGACACATTTTCAAATCAAAACGATATTTCATTAAAAGATAGATAAAATCCTTTTTCATACTGAAATTTCATAAAGAGTTCAACTCGAAAACAAAACGCGGAAATAAATAGCCCGACATCGGGGTGTCACTAAGTTATGAGCAACTACTACAACTGTTCTGAAATATAGCAAGACAAACATAGTCTAAGAGTAGCCAAAATACACTAAAGGGGAGATAAAGAAGGAGAAAAGCAGGACTGCAATTGCCAGGCAGCTACCTCGCTATCTCCGATGAAAGTCAGCAACTGGAATAGTCAACAGCCGCTACCGTGGCCAGAGATACCTGGATTTGCACACAAGGTGCAGAGGGTAACGTGAGTACACCAACTCAGTAAGTAAAAAGTCCAAACTACGGACTGATAGGTACTAACGAACTTAACCTCAACAGGTAATAGAAATAAACTGTGCAGGAAAAGAAAGCATGCTATCAGTTCAAGTATACGGCTCCAACAGTAAAATAAGTACAGATCTGAACAATGTGAGATATAAAGCTCAGCTAACTCTACATGCCAATGCACAGAATGTATGAAATGCACCATGTGCTCCCACTCTCAAGTGCTCAACCACTCGGTACTGCATATGACCATCCGGCCAAGGAAAATCCATCCCGAAACATAACAATGCTGACTGCAAGTCAACAAATATCGAGGAAGACGGTTAATCCAACCCTAAGGAGAAATCCATTTCCGGGTATATATATATATATATATATATATATATATATATATATATATATATATATATATATATATATATATACTCAACCACTCGGTACCGTATATGGCCATCCGGCCCAGGGAAATTCATCCCGGAACATACTCATCGCTGACTATAAGTCACTTGATACCGAGGAAAAGGGTAATCCAACCTGTGGAGAAATCCATCTCCAGCTATCAATACTTCTGACAAATCCATGTCCATGGAAATCCATCCCTCAAAATATCATCTGTGCTCACTAGGGGTGTGTTACAAACTCCAGAGGGGCCCCTACAGCCCAAGCGCTATCATAATCATCAGTATAACCGCTGCAGCGTGCAACCCGATCCCATAACTGCCACTCATAATCAGGCTCTCGGCCTCACTCAATCATCACTCTCCAATCTCATACACGGGCTCACAATGCCATGTAACTAGCCTGGAACAATGATATGATGTGTCAAATAATAACAACTGAGACTGAGACATTATATGATATGCATGAATAAGAGTGAGTACAGAATATCAATGAAACTAATGAAATTACTGCAAGAAACGACCACTCGGGTCTCAACAATATCGGCGTAAAGCCCTAACATGATATCTAGCATGTTTTACAGCTCATTACTTAATCACATGATAGAAACACAGATATCAGCAAGAAAGAGTCACTAAACGGTGCCATGGAGTGAACCAGGCCACAATTCTCACGGTGCACGCCCGCACGCCCGTCACTTGGCACATGCGTCACCTCGATACTAATCACATAACACATAGTTTGGGGTTTTGAACCCTCACAACCAAGTTTGGAAGTGTTACCTCAAACCAAGCCAAAATCCTACTCTGCGACGCCTTTGCCTCTCGAACCGGCCTCCAAATATCCCGAATCTAGCCAAAAGCAATACAATGCAATCAATAAAGGCCAAGGAACCAATTCCACACGAAATTTTACTTAATCGGACACAAATCCCGAAAATCACCCAAACCCGGCCCCTGGGCCCATGTCTCGGATTCCGACAAAAATCATAAAACTAGAAAGCCCTTTCACTCACGAGTCCATACATACGAATTTCATCAAAATCCGACTCCATTTGACCTCTCAAATCCACAAATCAAACTCTCTAAAATCCCAAGCCCTAACTCCTCATTTTCACCCCTAACCTTCACTAATTACATGATTAAACAACGGAAAATCATCACATATACGAGTAATAGGGCTCAAGCAACTTACCTCACTGATATTCCCTTGAATCCCTCCTCAAAATCCCTCCCAAAAGCTTTAAAGCCGACTAAAAACGGTGGAAAATGAATCAAAATTCGCGAAGTCTACAATTTATACTTTCTGCCCAGAGATACCGCATCTGCGGTCCAAATGTCGCTTCTGCGATGCCGCACCTGCAGAAAATCCGTCGCAGGTGCGGTTCCCACTTATTCCTCAGAAACCGCTTATGCGGTCACAATACTGCACATGCGGTCTTGCAGGTGCGCTCCAAATCTTGCACATGTACTTCTAGATAGCCTCAGCCTTGGCCACATCTGCGGCTCCCTCTCCGCTTCTGCGGTCTCGCACCTGAGTTCAACTTCAATAATTTCTCAAACTCCAAACTTGTTCCGTCAATCGTCCGAAATCAACCTGAGGCCCTCGGGACCTCTACCAAACATACCAACAAGTCATATATCAACCTACGAACTTAGTCAAACCTTCGGAACACTCAAAACAACATTAAAACACCAAATTACCCTCAGATTCAAGCCTAAGAACTTCTACGCTTCCAAATTCTGCAAACGACGCCGAAACCAATCAAATCACCTCCGAATGACCTAAAATTTACACACATGTCAAAAATGACTCCACAAACCTACTCCAACTTCCGGAAATCCATTCCGACCTCGATATCAAATTTTCCATTGCCGACCAAAATCGATAAATTTTCAACTTTTGCCAATTCAAACCTAATTCTACCACGGACCTCCAAATCACATTCCGGACGCTCTCCTAAGTTCAAAATCACCTAACGGAGATAACGGAACCATCAGAATTCACATCCGAGACCATTTATACATAAGTCCACATCCGGTCAACTTTCCAAACTTAAGCCTTCACGAAAAAGACTAAGTGTCAAATCCTCTCTGAATCCACTCCAAAACCGAACCAACTGACCCAACATATCATAATATAGCTGAAGGACAATAAAAGAAGCAGAAATGGGTAATGGGGCTATAACTGTCTAAACGACCGGTCGGGTCGTTACAACACAGCGAGACCAATATAATTAGATGGTGCAAGCAAGTCAATTTAAGCAAATAGCAGGGGTTTGTGAAACTATGAAAAGAGCTAACATCATTAACAGAAGATATTGATTAATAGGTAGCTATTAAGCATGGAAAGCATTTAGAGCATATATTAGTTAAGACAGGAAAGGAAATAATTAAGGAAAAGCGATAAATCAGGGAAAACAGATAATTCGACGGCCCATAAGCACTCGTCACCTCGCATATACGCCGCACACATGAAAATCATATAGCACATAGTCCGAGGGTTCTTATTTCCCTCAAGTCAAGGTTAGACACAACACTTACCTCACTCCGCAATCAATTCAAAGCTCTACCGGACCTTTCCCCTAGAATTCGCCTCCAAACCACTCGTATCTAGCCACAATTGACTCAATAATATCAAATGTTGCTAAAGGAATCAATTACAATGCATAAATTTTTAATTCCCAAACTTTCCCCCAAAATGTCAAAAAATGACCCCAGGCCTGCTTGGTCAAAACCCGAGGTTCGGACCAAAATCCATTTATCCATTCACCCTGAGCCCGATTATGCAATTTATTTCGAAATCCGACCTCAATTCGAGGTCTAAATTCCTATTTTAAAAATATCCCTAATTCTACCAAACCCCCAATTTCCACCATTAAAATCCTAGATTTTAGGTTGAAATCTCATGAAATGTAATGGGTAATTGAAAGAAAGTAGGTTAGAATCACTTACCAACAAATTGGGTAAGAAAATCTCCTCTAGGTCTTCAAGTTTTGACATTTTTAAAGAATCGCAAAAATTCCGTAATGGGATTGTTTTATCACTGGGCGTCAATGTTCATCACGTTCGCGTGAACACTAACGCATTCACGAAGAGCAGATCCTTCTAGGCTTACGCAATCACGAGAGGTAACACGCGTTCGCGAAGGTTTAGCCCTCCTGACCTCCGCATTCGCGAGACATGACCCGCGTTCACGTAGTGTAACCTCAACTCCCCTGCCCAGCCTAGCTAACGCTACGCGTTCGCGTAGAGAAACCCCCCAATGCTCTGCATTCACGACCATGGTCTCGTGTACGCGTAGTGTAATATTCTCCCCCAGCCCAGATCCCCTTCGCGATCGTGAGAATGGCTTCGTGATCGCGAAGCACAACACACCAAAAAATTAGTTGTAGCAAAAACACCAGATTTTTCTAAGTTCAATTCACCCCGTAGCCTATCCAAAACTAACTCGAGCCCTCGGGGCTCCAAACCAAACATGCACACAAGTCCGAAAATATCATACGAACTTGCTCGCGTGATCAAATCGCCAAAATAACACCTAGAACTACGAATTGAACACCAAATTAAATGAAAATTTCAAGAAAACTTTAAAACTTCTATTTTCACAACGGAACGTCCGAATCACGTCAAATTAACCCGTTTCTCACCAAATTTTATAGACAAGTTATAAATATAATAATAGACCTGTACCGGACTCCGGAACCAAATACAGACCCGGTATCAATAAGACCAAACATCAGCGAATTCTTAAAATCATTAATCTTTCAAACTTTTAATTTTTCATCAAAATTCCATAACTCGAGCTAGGGACCTTGGAATTTGATTTCGAGCATACGCCTAGGTCCCAAATTACGATAAGGACCCACCGGGACCGTCAAAATATGGATCCGGGTCCGTTTACTTAAAACATTGACCGAAGTCATCTTACATTAATTTTTAAGGCAAAATTCTTATTTTTATCAGCTTTTAACATACAAGCCTTCCGGAAAAAGACCCGGATCGTGCACGCAAATCAGAAAAGGCTAAAATGAGATATTTAAGGCTTCAGAACACAAATTTGGGTTTTGAAACATGAGATGACCTATCGGGTCATCACACTGCAACACCATATAACTTAAATACAATTTTATATAAGTTTTATACAAATATGTCTTTTGTATATTTAGTATCTGATTTGTTTGTATTTTGTATGTGGTGTGTGCGTCTTCCTCTCTAAAATTCCAATCAAAACTTTCCCTCTTAATATAATTTTAATACATATCAATAACTTTATGTAAAAATATAGTATTGATAACTTAAATATAAATTTTAACAACGATTCATACATTATACAACTATTTTTCAACTTTCATCAACACTCAAATAAAGAATATATAACTACAACAGAATATAATTTACATACAAATATAATACAACTTTACTACAATTTCGTAAGCATATTGTATGTCATGTGTTCTTCTTCATCTTCTTCTTCTTTTTCGAGTTTCAATCTGAAATTCAGCCAAAATCAGGTCTAGTCTTCATCAAACACCCTCAAAATTGATATATAAACTCCAAATAATATTTTCAATTATTTGCAACACCACCAAGCAAAACAAATAATGATTTTTGAAAACTCAATTCGAATTCAAAGCTTCAAAGATTTTTAATGGTAGTCAATGGTGGGGAGTCAAATACCTTCAAAATTTATTGATCGACAATTTCAATTTGAACACCAATTGTGTAACATAAAAGGAAATTGCTAAGTTAAAACTCTATAGTAAAACGATTGAAATCCAATGATGAATTCCATTAAAAATATATAAAACATATAAAAAGTAGAGAACATCAGAGGAAGAAAATTTGGGGAAAGAACAGAGAATGGGATAGAGAGACAGAGCGAGACAGAGAGAGAGAGTGTAACGATCCAGCCGGTCGTTTCGAGAGTTATAGCCTCGTTTCCCCATTTATGATTCCTTTTGTGTTCTTCAGCTATATTATGGTATGTTAGGTCAGTTGGTTCGGTTCTGGAGTGGATTCGGAGAGGATTTGAGACACTTAGTCTCTTTTGGAAAGGCTTAAGTTTGGAAAGTTGATCGGATGTTGACTTATCTGTAAACGATCTTGGATGTAAATTTTGATGGTTCCGTTAGTTCCGTTAGGTGATTTTGGACTTAGGAGCATGTCCGGAATGTAATTTGGAGGTCTGTGGTAGAATTAGGCTTGAATTGGCGAAAGTTGGAAATTTGGCGATTTTGGTCGGCAGTGGAAAATTTGATATCGGGGTCGGAATGGAATTCCGGGAGTTGGAGTAGGTTTGTGGAGTCAATTTCTGACGTGTGTGCAAAATTTCAGGTCATTCGAAGGTGATTTGATTGGTTTCGGCGTCGTTTGCGGAATTTGGAAGTTTAGAAGTTCTTAGGCTTGAATCCGAGGGTAATTTGGTATTTTGATGTTATTTTGAGTGTTTTGAAGGTTCGACTAAGTTTGTATGTTGATATATGACTTGTTGGTATGTTTGGTAGAGGTCCCGAGGGCCTCGGGTTGATTTCGGGTGGTTGATGGAACAAGGTTGGAATTTGAGGAATGCTGAAGATTGAACTCAACTGTCATAACCGCACCTGTGCAGTGGGGACCGCAGGTGCGAGCCCGCAAAAGCGGAGAAGGGGCCACAGATGCGGCAAAGGCTGAGGTTGGCTGGGAGCCGCAGGTGCGAGTAGTGGAGCGCACCAACGAGACCGCAAGTGCGAGAATTGGACCACAGAAGCG
Organism: Nicotiana attenuata; assembly: GCF_001879085.1. Classification (NCBI taxonomy): domain Eukaryota; kingdom Viridiplantae; phylum Streptophyta; class Magnoliopsida; order Solanales; family Solanaceae; genus Nicotiana; species Nicotiana attenuata. Next base: position 93,617 of record NW_017673376.1, read on the forward strand.
GGTTCTGAGGGCATAAGTGAGAACCGCACCCGCGAAGGATTTTCCGCAGGTGCGGCGTCGCTGAAACGACATCTTGACCGCAGATGCAGAAGTTCTGGGCAGAAAGTATATATTGTGGACTTTGTGAAGTTTGGTTCATTTTCCACCATTATTAGTCGGCGTTGGAGCTTTTGAGAACGATTTTATGGAGGAATTCAAGGGTTTATCAATAAGGTAAGTGGTTTGAGCCCTAACACTCGTGTTTATGGTAATTTCTCATTGTTTAATCATGTAATTAGTGAAGATTAGGGGTGAAAATGAGGGGTTAGGGCTTGGGATTTTTGGAGAGTTTGATTGAGGTTTTGAGGGGTCAAATGGAGTCGGATTTGGATAAATATTGTATGTATGGACCCGTGAGTGAAAGAGCTTTCTTGTTTTATGATTTTTGTCGGATTCCGAGACATGGGCCCGGGGACCGGGTTTGGGTGAATTTTTGGATTTTGGTCTGAGTTGATGGATTTTCGTGTGGAATTGGTTCCTTGGCCTATATTGATTGCATTGTATTGCTTTTGGCTAGATTCGGGACGTTTGGAGGCCGACTCGAGAGGCAAGGGTGTCGCGGAGTAGGATTGTGGCTTGGCTTGAGGTAAGTAACGCTTCCAAACTTGATTCTGAGGGTTCGAAACCCCGAACTATGTGTTATGTAATTAGTATTGAGGTGACTCACGTGCCAAGTGACGGGCGTGCACCGTGAGAATTGTGGCCTAATTCATTCCATGGCACCGCTTAGTGACTCTTTTCTTGCTGATATCCGTGTTTCTATCATGTGATTAAGTAATGAGCTGTAAAACATGCTAGATATCATGTTAGGGCTTTGCACCGATATTGTTGAGACCCGAGTGGTCGTTTCTTGCTGTCATCTTATTAGTTTCATTGATATTCTGTACTCAGTCTTATTAATGCATATCATATCGTGTCTCACTCTCAGTTATTATTATGCGGCACATCATATCATTGTTCGGGCTAGTTTCATGGTATTGTGAGCCCGTGTATGTGAGACTGGAGAGTGATGACTGAGGGAGGCCGAGAGCGTGATTATGAGTGACAGTCCGCAGCAGTTATGTTGATGATTATGATAGAGCTTGGGCTGTAGGAGCCCCTCCGGAGTCTGTAACACACCCAACTGAGCGCGGATGATTGAGGGATGGATTTCCCTGGACACGGATTTGTCGGAAGTATTGATATCTGGAGATGGATTTCTCCACAGGGTTGAATTACCCTTTTTTCTCGGTACCGAGTGACTTATAGTCAGCGATGAGTATATTCCGGGATGGATTTCCCTGGGCCGAGTGGCCATATATACGCGGTACCGAGTGGTTGAGTATGTATATATATATATATATATATACACACACCCTGGAGATGGATTTCTCCCCAGGGTTTGATTACCCTTCTTCCTCGGTACTGGATGACTTGCAGTCAGTGTTGTATATGTTCTTGGATGGATTTCCCTGGGCCGGATGGCCATATGCAGTACCGAGTGGTTGCGCACTTGAGAGTGGGAGCACATGGTGCATTTCATACATTCTGTGCATTGGCATGTAGGTTATATGAGCTTTATATCTCACATTGTTGAGATCTGTATTTATTTTACTGCTTGAGCTGTATACTTGAACTGATAGCATGGCTACGTTTCCTGCACAGTTTTTTTCTATTACTTGTTGAGATTACGTTCGTCACTACCTATCAGTCCATAGTTTGGACTTGTTACTTACTGAGTTGGTGTACTCACATTACCCCCTACACCTTGAGTGCAGATCTAGGTATCTCTGGCTACGGTAGCGGCTGTTGACTATTCCAGTTGATGACTTTCATCGGAGATAGCAAGGTAGCTGCCTAGTGATCGCAGTCTTGATTTTTCTCCTTCTTTATCTTCCCTTTAGTGTATCTTGGTATTCTCAGACTATGTTAGTCGTGCTATATTTCAGAGCAGTTGTAGTAGTTGCTCATGACTTAGTGACACCCAGATGTCGGACTTTTATTTTCGTATTTTGTTTTCGAGTTGATCTCTCTTTTTATGAAATTTCAGTATGAAAAAGGCTTTTATCTATCGTTTAATGAAATATCAAATTGATTGGGAGTGTGTCCGCTTGCCTAGTCCCATGATAGGCGCCATCACGACCGGGTTAGTTTTGGATCGTGACAGAGAGAAAGAGCACGGAAGAGAGAGACGGAAGAGAGAGAGAGAGAGAGAGAGAGAGAGCACACAGGAGAGAGAAAACAGGGATGGGGAATAACTGATTCCTTACTCAATTCCTAATATAAAGGGATACTCATTTAAAACTAATTTGTATATAATTGATAAATTGTATATGGCCATGTAATTAAGTTAAAACTTGATTAGGGAGGGTAATAAAGTTTCATATGTAGTATAGGAAGGTAAAAATCCCTTTTAAAAATAACTAGATCACCGTTTACGCTAAGGTACATGAAGTGTTGAAATCGAAATAACATGGTATATGGGGAAGCGAACAACGCAAAGCTTGAACTGCGATAAATCAAGCATTGACAAACATATCGAAAGAAACAATCACTTAAAATTGGTTTGGTTGAGTGATCTATATCAATCTACTAATATTAAAAAACTTACTGAGAGAATAAATTCTCTTCCTAAACAAAACTCTCTCTTGAAAGTCTACATTGTGGATATTGTTGTTGTTGTTGTGAGAAGCATATACCCTCAATTTATAGATGTCGAAGACTTTATATACCCTCAATTTATTGATGTCCAAGACTTACTTTTTCTCCAAGAAAAAGATCAGGTATGTGAAGGAGATTTATTCCTTTTAGAAGTCTTTTTCTCTTCCTTCAAGAAAGAGAGTCCTAATAGATTAAAAAATTAGGGCAAAACCCTAACAATTCTCCCCTTGGCCTGAATTATCCGGCGATACTTGATCCGCCTTCTTCACATGCTTGTCATGGTTGAAAAAAGGTATGGGTTACATTTGTATTGCTTGAAAGAAGCTTAAGAAAAGATTAAAAGGAGTCCACACATTAAGAATAAGCATGAGTTAAAATTGGCATTGCAACTCATGTGTTGCAAGTAGGCATAGCTTAAAGCTGATATTGGGTAAAAGTGACCCAAACATGAGTTAAAAAGAGTATTTATTTCTATAAAGATGCAACAACAGGGGTTTTGAATACTTTTGATTGTAATGTATCCCTACATGTAGCATCATATTCAAACTTTTTGGATAAATCTCTATTATCGTCAATTTGGTTGCGCCTTGATTTGAACCCGCCTTGATCATGTCTTCGATGTTGCTTCGAACCATTGGCTATGATGCCACTTGTTGGGATTAAAATAACATGGTGTATGCGAAAGCTAACAATACAAAGCTTGAACAATGATAAATCAAGCATAGACAAACATGTCTAAAGAGAATATCATTTAAAAGTGGTTTGGTCAAGTGACCTACATCAATCTACTAATATAAAAAAATAAAAAAATAAAAAAATAAACTTATTGAGAGAATTTCCCTAAACAAAACTCTCTCTTGAAAGACTACATGTGGATGTTGTTGTGAGAAGCACATACCCTCAATTTATAGATGTCCAAGACTTACTTTTCCTTCAAAAAAAAGATAAGGCATATGAAGGATATTTATTCCTTTTAGGAATCTTTTTCCCTTCTTTCAATAAAGAGAGTCCTAATAGATTAGAATCCATGGCAAAACCCTAACAAAAAGCACCTTCCAAGAAACTACATATGACTTTCGGTCAATGCAAATACAAAGTGAAATTAGGTCAATTGTTAATTGAAAAATTATTTTAGTACTACGATGAGATATGATGGGCTCGATGGGATATCACTACCCTTAATCAAAAATTTCAGATTCAAGCTTTGAAGGAGTGATTTTTCCTTAAATGAGCCTTACGCCCGCATATGGATAAGTCGAGCCAGTGTTTTTAGATGGATGGTTAAACAAAAAAGATATTTAGAGCTAATTAAATGTGATTCAAAAATATGCAAACACGCCGTGAGGTCTAAAGACATAACTAGAGAAGTTTGAAACACATTTTACCAAGATTACTTTAATATTATGATATCTTACATCCTTTTCTATTAGCTTGAAAAGTACACAAGATTAAGCCCGAAAAGTAATGGAGTAAAAAATGATAGTCAAACTGGAGTCGTATTGTGCTTACTTACTACCACCAAGTGGGAAAATCTTTAACATATTATTGAGTTAAAAAACTAGTTCAGTAATTTAAACACATCCTTAAAAAGAATTAAATAAATAAAGTGGTTTTAAATTATAATAACGTCGTCAAGTTTTGGTTTTATGGTACAACAAAAATTTATTCACCGGGTGTATACATCAAACTAATAATCACAATACGTGTGCTTCATACATCCATTTATCTCTTAACCTTTAATTTATATGTTTTCTCAGTACTTGAAATTTTAACTCCTAAAGTTATATTGTTTGGTTTGGTGTAAGCATTCGGTACGGGCAAGTATTTGCCGGTATGAAAAAGAAAGTTTTCATTAATGTGTTTCATAAGCGGGTAAAAAAAGAAGGTAAAAAAAAAGGTTGGGGAATTGGAAATGATAGGAAGGTAACAGATAAACAACCGGAGATATATATTTGTAAGTTGTGTTATTTTTTATTAAAAATACTGCATTCTAATATTTAGGGTATATTTTCAATTTCAATAGTTTACACAAAGAAAAGTAAGAGTTTTAGACGTATTGGGTCCAGTGTGAATTAAATGAGTATGTCATTAAATTAGTAGCTCTTTTTTACGCAAAAGAACTAGCCCCATAACTTTTTAATTTAAGCTTACAGTCTCAGAATGGAAAAGGAGAAAAATTACATTCTTAATTTTGCATTCTGTCTTTTGAATTTAGATTAAGATTTATACCATACTGTCAATATAATTACGTAAAAGGAAAAGTAGATAAGAAATGAAAGAAAAGGCTTGTATTATTTAGGGGGGAAAATGTTATATATAAGACGAAAAAAGAAAACTCTTACATACCCACGCACCACAACTTTATGGGAAAGACACCTTTCCATTTTTGTTACTGTAGTATACTGTCCATGTTTTACTAGTTAATCATATTTAAATTAGCAAAAGTTTAGAAAATAGAAAACTTTCCAAATGAAAGTACTCTTTTTTTTTCCTTCAAAAATTAAGTATCCACTTGATGAAAAAGAAAAAAAGATGATACAATCTTTAGGATTGGTGCTCATTTAAAGCATAAAGCGGTTTATTCAGATTCTTATGGATCGAATAATACTATGTTATTCCCAGTATTCGTAACAATTAAAGTTGGGAGCACCAATTTCTATCAAGAAACATATGTCCTCACTTCTGTATTGGAGAAAATCAATATTGCACTTGTAATTAATTATGTGGCTGACGTAGCAAGACACGTGGAACAATAGAAAAGCGACAACTGGAGAAGAATACTTAAAGAGACGCGAGTCTAAATAGGTACGAGCAAGGCGTCTAAGAGACAAGAATAAACGGTTGCTTGGGTCTCTTTATAATATGAAGAGATATCAATGGAATGAATCAAGACAGCAAAAAGTACAGATTCGTTAACCTTCAATTAATGAGTATGAATGATTAGAAACGTTATAGAATCTTCATGAAATAGTTACGATTGCTAAATAAAAACGTTTCATTAATATCATTTAATTGCTCATTATGACTCAATTATGAGAAGGAAGAGACGTTGTACTTAGAAATAGCTATAAAAGAGGGAGAAATGACACTTGTATGGACACATTCTGATTATTATTGGAATATACTTATTTACTTTGCTTTATATCGATTGCTTTACTATCTCTCGTTCTAATTTTTCCTTTTTTATTACAAAGATATTCTTTTATTCGATTATCGGATGCCCGAGTACTTCTAAAGTAAGCTTTGACCGGAATTCCTATTTTTTGTTTAAACAAATTGGTTCCGTTACCGGAAATCTGATAATCACCTCACTTTCCAAATCCATTCTTCTATTAAAAAAAATCATGTCGAACGTCAACGACAACGACCAATGAAATTTGCAAAACCAACAAACTCAGCAACATCAATTGAATCAACTAAATCAACAAGGAACTCTCCTTGCCATTCTCGAGAGGGGACTCCTGGCGGATCTAAATCAAATATGAATGAGCAACGCGAGAACGATCAAGCTATTGACGAACCGTTGAAGCAATTAATCGCCCAACAGGTCAACAATGCTCTTCAAGCTTTTTCCAGCAGGTTGCCAACTATACCACCAACTCCACCTCCAAACAACAACGCAACCGTAGAAAATCCTCGCTCGAGACTTGTTAACTCAGGCGGCGGAGGAACTCCCAGCGAATCTCGCAATGGAGGATCATGTAACCCAGTTAACTCTGATTTACAAAGTTTAGTACTAACTTTGCAGAAGCAGCTCAAGGAACAGAGCGATCGCTTAGAGCAGATGCCTGGTGTACCGCCTGTAATCAAGGGAATAGATATAGAAAACTACTCTCAACAACCTTGGAAGCCAAGTGCCGCACCTTTGCCAATTCAAAAAAAATTCAAAATGCCCGATATCACGAAGTACGATGGAACAACTGATCCACGGGACCACGTAACTGCATTTACAACTGGCGTAAAGGGCAATGACTTGACCAAGCAAGAAATTGAATCAGTATTGGTCAAAAAGTTCGGAGAAACACTCACGAAGGGAGCACTAACATGGTACTCTCTTTTACCTGAAAATTCTATTGATTCTTTTGCTGAGCTTGCAGATTCTTTTATAAAAGCACACTCGGGAGCTCAGAAAGTTGAAAAGAGAATGGAAGACATTTACAAAATTAAACAAGGTGATACGAAGCTGCTCAGGGAATTTGCAGACAGATTCTAGCGTGAAAGGATGATGTTGCCACGTGTTCCCGATAACTGGGCGGCTATGGCATTTATCAGTAATCTGAATGAAAAAAGCTCGAAAGCCACGAGGAGACTTAAAGAAAGCTTGCGAGAATTCCCTGCAATAACTTGGAATGATGTTTATAATAGATACAATACAAAGCTGCGGATAGAAGAAGATACTATCACTCAGTCTCAAAAAGATGAAAGAATAAGTTCAAGGCGGGCAGAAACTGAAAAAAGGTCCGGTAAAAATAGGTACGAACCTTATTTGGGACCAGCAGGAAGGGATTCGCGCTCAAAATGAGAAAATCCAAGGTATGACCCTAGATCAAGGGACAAAGAATCAGGTTCTTCGTCAAGGTACAGAAAGGAGCGAAACACACGAGACACACGGGATGACGACAGAGGATCAAAAGCAAAAATTGGTGGTTATAGTTTCAATGTTAGCACATCTGAGTTGGTGGCTGTTTTAAGAAGCATGGGAGACAAGGTACGGTGGCCAAAAGAAATGAGGTCAAACCCAAACAGGAGAAATCCCGATTTTTGGTGCGAGTTTCACAATGATCACGGTCACAAAACGACGGACTGCAGATTGCTACAAAGTGAAGTGGAGCATCTATTAGAACAAGGCTACTTAACCGAATTGTTCCGTGAAAAGGGAAAAGCAAGCATATATGAAGAATAGGCAAGAACCACCGAAACCTCCATCACAAAAAAGAATAGTTAATGTCATAAGTGGAGGGAGGAGGTCAATGGCGTAACATACACGCCAGCAAAGAAGGTGTCAAAATCACAATCACCCACGGGAAGCGAGTTCGTCAAGTTTTGGAAGAAGATAGTATAACATTTGATGATGTTGATGCAGATGGCGTGCTCGAATTGCTTTTTTTCTTTTATTGAATTGATCCCACCAGAACAAAATTCTACCCCACAAAATGATGCACTGGTAGTATCTTTACTTGTACATGATACTAATGTAAAGCGAGTTTTGATTGATCCAGGTAGTTCCGTAAATATCATTCTGTTAAGAGTGGTAAACGAGATGCGAGCCAATGATAAGTTGGTACCCAAAGCACGGACCTTGTCTGGTTTTGACAACTCGAGCGTTATAACAAAGGGGGAGATAATACTCACCACATTCGCAGGAGGAGTAGTCAAAGATACCAAATTTCAAGTGATAGAAATATGGCGTACAATATGATTCTCGGCAGACCGTGGATCCACGAATTGGATGTTGTTCCGTCTACTTTACACCAGGTTATCAAGTTTCCCTGACAATGGGTGTTGATACACAATTTTTCACTCATATATTTTAAAACTAGTAAATTTATCTGCGCGAAGCGCGGTTATTAAAAATATTAATAAAAGTAGAAATAATACTTTTTATAAATTTAGTCGTGATTTAGTAGATGAAAATTTTCTTGTTTATGCATATAAAGTTTGACTTTATTATATTGATAAAATCATAAATATAATATTTTTATTGAAATTAGAGGTTGTATGAACAAAAAGTCACATTTAAATATGTGTGTAAGTCTTTTTTCTCCTATTCAAAAAAAGAAAAAGAAACATGAAATGGAATTAAAGAAACTAAAAACATAAAAAAAATCGAACAACCAATTTATTGTTAGTTATAGTCACTCACATTTCTTGAAGATTCACAATTTTTTTTTTGCCGGGTGAAGTACATATAATTACAACTAACTGTACAATTTTTTCATTAATTCAACTACTTATTCATAGATATTGAAGAAACTTTTAACATTTTTTGAAAATAAAGAACCTTTAACGTTCAAGAAATGGTGAAGGCCCTTCTATCATTGGACAGTGGACATCAACTTGAGAAGAATGACTAAAAAGGAAAGAAATATGAAGAGTAGGAACAACAAAAGGAACAACCTCATCTTCATGAAGGTTGCTTTTCCACGTAGCTTTAGCATATCTCTAAGCACAAGCTTCTGAATATTCGGTGTTGAAATTCTCAGAAGGTCTTCCTTGAAAATCAATTTTTGATACCATATATATAGTATACAATTTAGCTTACAAACTCTATAATATCCTTGTTACTTGGCCTTTGTTTGCCCTTTATCTCATCCGCAAAGCAAAAAAATACACACTGAGCTTCACATCAAATTATTTAGGGACTTGACGTGTGCCTCTGAATCAAGACTCAAAACACAAAATTACAAAATGAATACACTGTCATTTTATGGTTATGGGAGCCGTATGTAGAATTGAATACCAAAAACAAATGAATAAAAACATAATGAACTTACAATGTTATATACTACGAATTTTTTCACCGGTATTCGGATGTCTTGATCAATTAACCCCAAAGAGCTATTATGAAAATATCACAACTGATAACAAACTTATTCCTACCTGTGACAAATAGCAATTTAAGTGTAAATGTTGGAGATTTATCCGCATCTTCTCTGCTACTTCCACCGAAAGGAGTCGCGCAACCGCCTCCGCATTTCACCGCTGTCTCTACGATTGAGATTTTGGGGGCACTTCTGTTTCCACTATACTCTTAGGTATTTTCATTGACATCTACAATTTTACTTCCTCTTACTTAAAAATTTTGTGCCAACAATCACTTCGTTAAGCATAGGTTCTTTTATTTTGGGGAGGGAAGAGGTCATTAGTTTTCTATATTTGCATAGGATGAAAAGTAACCTTTAATAACATTTATGGGTTCATCTAATACAATAAAGAAGAGGAAGATGAAAACCGTAGTAACGTTTTCATCTTTTATTGTCCTCAAGTAACTCCCTTCACCTTTAATTGAGTAATTATTTTGGGATTTGTGGACTTTTTAAGTTAAGATAAACAAAAGAATCATGAGAAAAAAGCAAAAAAGGAGAAAAAAGATAAGTGAATTCCTTGGCCAAAGAGAGGTGCCACCTCACTCTTTCATTTTGCACAATTATATATATATATATAGATGCATATATACTTTCAAAATAGTGCATGAGCATTAACCAATATTTTTCCATAATATTCTATATTTTTTTAAAGGGATTTTATTTTTATTATATAAATAATTACTAATTGCATCACAAACGGTTTTATGATAATTTTATCATTTTATATTTATACTAAGCTTTAATTATTTCATAAATGGCCATATGTACATGTTAGGGTTATAATTGCAATAACTTTGCAATAATGGCCACATGTGTGTATAAGTACCTTATTTCACAAGAAAATAACCTTTTTTATTTTTATAATACTAAGTAATTATTTTAAATCGTTTTCATGCACAAAGGATATTTTTGGTATTCATTTATTATTTATATAAATTATTTATTTGTTAAAATTGGGTATTTAAAATTTGGCCCCATTTTTATTTAATTTTTGAACCTCAATTTGACCCAATACCTAGCCCAATACCCCATACACCAACCCAAATCAATTAGCCCATATCCCCCACAACCCGGTCGGTAACCCATTAATCAACTCGACCCAAACATTCTTTAAATCCTGGCCGTTGATCTCTAAGATCAGCGGCCCATATCCCTCATACCCCTTTAAACCTAACACCCTAACCCTAATTTCCCATTCCCTCTCAACCCGCCGCCCCAGAATGCTCTCGTCTCTCATCTCTGATGAACCCTAATTCCGCCGCCTCACTCAAACCTCCCCGAATCCCGTTCCTAATGGGATCCTTTCCCCAATCACCTACCATCTTGAGATATTTTCCTTATTTGGTACTATGTTATGGAATAACGTAGGTACTTGCCTAAACATGGTAAGTACCCCATTTTGATTCTGTCTCGATCAGTGTTTACCTCTTGAATCTGGACTACCTTAAGTCCAGACGCGCTATTTCGTACCGATTCTCTCATATCTCACTGATTTGTACTTAACCCTAAAGTTTAGGGTTTCAGATTCACTTTTGATTTGAACTTAAGCTGGTTCAAACCTTGATTTTTGGCATCTTTCTGTCTCTATTTACCCTATTATGTGAAGATCGGTCTATTTCTGTTGACTTCTCTTACTTGCCTTAAATTAGGACTCTCAGATCTTTCTAGATCGGACCAAAATTAGTCTGATTCTCTGATTTCTTAGTGTATTTGTGTCTATATATATCCTATGCTACTGTGTTTATGTATATTCCGTCAATAGTTGTTTCTCCTTAAAAACAAAATTAGGTTATTTTTTTTCAAAAAATCCGATCCTTAATGACTCTGTATGTTATTTGCTTCCTTATTTGTGTTTAATGTTACAGTTTTCCTTGTTTACTCGTTCAATCTCTGCTACTATATAAACCCCTCCCCATTCCCCTTTAGGACAAGACCGGATTCAAGATATCTCACTGAAACTTAAGTTCTAGTTCTGTGCTTTCTTTGCTATTTCGTTGTATCTTTGGTTTTGGCCGGCTGAAAGCCAAGGTCAAATATTCTGGGTTCTCAACTATTGTGGTGTTATTCTCGCTTTTCTTGCTTAACTGGTGAGTTGTTGTACCTCTGCCAGTTTCTCCTTATGCCTCTGTGACTTGTGTCTATGATCCTATGTGTTTAAAGTTTATTTTTTCTCGAGCATGATTCTGTCAAATTGCATGTTTGTTCGAGTCTCTTTAGTTCTCTAATTAGCACTGCTAGTTCTAGGACTGTTTGTTTGAATAATATGAATCCTCTTAAGTGTTTAAGCTTAATACCTTCCAATTTGTTTCCTGTATGCAATCTCATTAGTTCTGTCACTCATGTATCCTGATGACCTGTCTTTCAGCATGTCTTTAATTCATTCGATCTCATATGACTGTTTAACTTTAGGTAACTAGGCTATATGTGCATATCATGTTTAAATACTGGTTGTAAGCAAACACAATTTGTCTTTAATACTAGCATGTACACCTTTCAGGTTTTAACTTATTAAATGCCATGCATAAAGAACGTTGCAAACTTGTCAACCTGTTTTAGATCTTTCAATATGATTCTGTCTATATGTCTAGATCTTGCTGTCCATTGCTCTGTGTTCTGAACTCTGCTATGTTGTCTCCCTAAATCAAGAAGGCCTTTTAAAAAATCTGCCCCCTTAACCATGACCTCCTCTTATGTGTTGCTTATGCTGAATCCCCATCCTTAGTCTTTTTAAGTTCTGTCCTTGACCTCCCCAGTGTAAGCACTGCTCGGGGTCCATGTGAGACCCTTGTGAACTCTGACACACTGGGTTTGATCCCTAATCTCCCTTCAATTGTTTCTAAACCTTTGTTCTCTAGTGTGAGCACTGCCCTGGGTTCCCGAAGCCCTTGGGAACTCTGACACACTAGAGATTTGGGTTCTGTGTGCTTCGCCAATGGTTACTGTGTATCTCTGAGCCTTGGAGTTGTTATGGCTTGAAGGCCTGGGCTATCCGGGTGCATTTGGGCCTGTTGCAGGCTTCTATAGTTATATACTTTGTAATTTATTTATTCGCTTATGGTCTGTAATAATTATTTGTAACAACGATTGGGCAATAGTGAATTGGGAAAACTAGGCTTAGTCTAACATTTGCATAAGAATGGGTAGAAAATCTGCCTATAGGTGTCTGTTTCTTTCAAATATTTTCACTACTATCTGCTAGATATCCTGCCTATAGGTTATTTATTTGCTCAGTCATATTCTGTTATTGTGTGCAGTAGATAGTATGCCTATAGGTATTTGTTTCATTCAATACTCTGTTATTGTGTACAGTAGATAACCTGCCTATAGGATTTAATTTGTTCAACATGTTCTAATCCCTATTTTAGATGTCATGCCTATAAGATCAAAAAATAATTCTGAATATTCCTTCAAGATTCACACTACTACACCTAGATACCATGTCTATAGGAGATGCAATAATCAAGTTTAGATCCGTTCACCTAGGTACCATGTTTATAGGCCTAGTCAATTTTTCACGATCGCTTAGCTGATACGCAAGTCCATAGGAGGTAATAAACAGGCAATCACCAAAGGTAGAACTCACTCTCATAGGATAACTGCCCTCAATGTTAAAACTGGAAGTCTGCATAAATGCTTTGCTAACTACACTAGAAAGCATGCCTATAGGAGTAAGTAATAATTCTGAGCTTTTCTGCTGTCAATTGTCACTTAGATAACCTGCCTATAGGTTCAAGTGCTCTAACAAAAATCAGTAGGCAACTGATAGGTATTCGTCTGCTCGCTTTAATAAACTGTTGCGTATCCTATTTGTGCTCCTTTAGATATCATGCCTATAGGACCCTATTTCTTTTAAAACTGTTTGTTTGAATAGCGTGCATTTATTTGTCTATTTGTGGAGGTAAATATGAGCCCCCTTAAGTGATCCTTCATGTGACAGTCCTACTTGTTCTTGTTTATCGCTTAGATTTTATCCTTTTAAGCACCATAGGTAAGTTTAGAACCACCTTAAATAGAGGTCCTAAACACCTCCATGGCCACAGGTAAGGGACGGGTAGTGCACGTATAGGATATGTACTCAATACTGTTAGAACGCTTAGGTAATAATTAACGGGAGGGTAATCGGGTAGTAAATGATATGATGACCTGTGCCCCAATGCTATGTGTAGCACCCCAATTTGGGGACGATTACCAAGTATTGCACAGAAGTGATCCTATAGGTTAAAAAACCTAGGACCCCTTTTATTCCTTGTTTTAAAAGTATCTGTTTGTTTATCTGCTTATAAGACTAATTTGCTTAAATTGAGTTTGGCCGAGACCCACCGTTGTGGACTTCGAGGGGTGCCTAACACCTTCCTCTCAAGGTAATTTCAAGCCCTTACCCAATCTCTGGTGATGTAAACTAGTTCATGAGTTATTTGCTCTAGGTGCCCTAACGCATCTTAATCCGTTAGGTGGCGACTCTTCAAATCTCATACCCAATTCCCAAAAGGAAAAGGAGTTGTCCCAAAAAGTCGAAATCCGGACTCCGTGAGGAAAAATGGGGCGCGACAATGGGGAATACGACAAATCCGTGGTGATCAATAGGCTTCACAAAGCATTAACTCAGTGGCAGACTCAAGTGCGAAAAGCGATGAAAAATAGCAATTACAGAGTTCAGTTGAGGATTTAGCAACGTAAGCCTCAACTGTAGACGGAGAAACACATGTAGACTCAAGGCCCGATACTATTCAAGAACCAGAAGAAAATGAAAACATCAAAACAACAATCAAGGAACTGGAAGTTGTGGTACTGTTTATATATTGGCCAGATAGAAAAGTCTACATTGGAGCCAATCTCAGCCCGGAGATGAAAAGTAAGTTAATTGAATTTTTAAAAGCTAACGCAGATTGCTTTGCTTGGTCACATTCAGATATGACAGGTATACCACCGTAGGTGATGACCCATAAGGTGAATGAAGATCCAACATATCCACTTGTCAAACAAAAGAAAAGGAAGCAAGGGTCCTTACAGAATCAGGTGATTCGGGATGAAGTACAAAAGCTCTTAAAAATCGGATCTATCCGCGAGGTAAAGTATCCTGATTGGTTAGCTAATACTGTAAAAGTTCCCAAAAAGAATGGTAAGTGGCGAGTTTGTGTGGACTATACTAATTTAAATAAAGCTTGCCCTGATTCTTTTCATTACCACACATAGATCAATTAATTGATGGTACTGCAGGACATGAGTGTTAATACCCAATTTTTTCCTTATCTATTTTTATACTCAAAATATTCTCAAAATAGCATGTGCATGCATATATAAGTATGCCCAAGAATTTTTGACATTTTTCTAATTTTTAAAGCTTTTAAAAATCATTTTTATATTTGTTTTAACAGTACAAAACCTATAAT